>NC_091552.1:13811312-13816312 GCF_042767895.1 Penaeus vannamei
TGGTTTCTGCTAAACACCTCTGCCTGTAGGAGCACTGCTCAGGTTCATATAGTGCACCAAAATCTGCACGAGGAGAAGTGATTTAGAAATGGTGCTTTACAAGTTGACTATCAAATTATTATGGGAAGAATCTTTACAACCACATACTAGCAGCATTTCCTTTGTGATTTCTAATCTTGTGCAGTATCTGTTGTAGTACGATGCCAACCACCAGATACTGTCCTGTGTCCTAACTAGTATCATGCATGCATTATTTTGGTGTTTAAGATTAGAAGTCAGCAAAAGAAGTCTTTAACCTTAACTAATACAATATAATGCTTTTCATGTGTATTTAGATGTTAAGAAGAAAGTCTAATATATTATATGTTGCAAATATATTGACTTCTGTTTGTAACATATTGAGAATAACTGAATATTCTTCACTCTACTTTTCAGTGTCATGGTGTCTAACTTAATAGAGTATTATTACAGAGTGCTGTTGGTTTTCGAGAAAGATTAGGCAGTAACAGAGTGTTAGAAAGGCCCAGACCACGTTCAGGTGGTAAAACATCGGAACGTTTACGTATGGAAAGTGGAAATCGTGAGATGCATTCAGATACACCAGAAATGAAGTCCCTTTTGGAGCCAGAAGAAGAAAACAAAGAGGAAGGGTAAATAGAAAGCTATTTTATTTCCTTTTTTGATATTGGGCTCCTCATTTTATGTCAGAGGTTTTAGTATGAAGTGATATTGTTTTTATATGGGAAGTAGACAATGTTACTAAAATAGATTATTCAAATATAGTACCAGATCAGTTGCTATATTTCATCACTAAAACAACCATGTTACTTCTGCATTTATTTCAGAACATACTAAAGCATCCAGCCAAACTCTGCTTAACAAAAGGGCTCTTAACTGTGATTGAACTGAGATAATTTTTCCCAGTGAGACTGCCATTTGTGGCATGGCATGACATACATGCCATCCAGAGACACATGGTTAGATTATGCTGGAATATCCAGGCTGGAAAGATTCTTAGACCAGGAATATTTCTAATTTATCTTTCAATTTTATCTCCTTTTGCAATATGAAACCAGTGACACCCTCTGGAATCATTACAATTGCATTTTTAGGGGAACTTTATAGATTTATAGGTTTAACTCTTTTACATCTAGTATTTTGTTTTTGTTAGGGTCTGATGGCTCAACAGGTTGCTGGTGTCCTAGAACCAAGAATGATGGATAAACACTAAAGCAGACATGAAAATGAATCATAGGGTCCTATTGTTTTTCCATATTTTTTTCTATGAATATGATTATCATTGGAATCTAGTGGTTTTTACATATTAGGTATGTAAAATATAATAAATGTGCCCAAAAAAATCATGTTCTGTGTCATATTTCTTCCCCAGAGAAAACAAGAAGGTAAACCTGAGCTCACCCTTAACAGAGATCGTTGAAATGATGCGAGACCCTGTGAAGGGTGTAGGATTGCTGAATAAACAGGCAGGCTTACCTACTCTGACCTTTATAGCAGCTGATGCTACAACTTGGGTCTGTGAGCATGTAGAAGGAGCAAGTACTGAGATCATGGCAGTAGAGTTATTACAGGTTAGTAAATGAATGCAAATAATTGAATAAAAAGAAATAAATCTCATTGCTTCGTGAGACAGCAATCTAACCAAACAGTTTGTCTTGATTCTCTCTGTCAAAGTCAAATGCCATGGTATGAACTAAATGCTACCTTTTGGAGGATTTACTGTTAAGCATTATTTTGAAATGAATTCTTTATTGGATTACTTTCAGAAAATACACAAGAAAGAATTGATATGTCATGCTTCTGGAGATCGACAGCATCCTTTCGTACATGGCTTTTTCCTGTACTTCTTTGTTACAGGAAACAAAGGTAAATTACTACACTTTGCCCCTTTTTTTTCTTAGAGGGCGAGGATATATATATGCCTATACATATAAACTTATGTACGATATCAGGGGGGTCATTTCAGCTTTTTCTGGGGGGCGGGGGCAGTGGGTAAGCGAGCAAAGCAAACAAATATTTAGAAATATTACCTATTCTAGGGGCATATTTAAGCTCTAAATGGACACCACTTGTGAATGTGTTATATGTTTTTCAAGAGTTTCATGAGAACCCTAGTATCAGAATTAATGGTTTAGATTTTGCACTAATGTAAATAAGAAATTTATTATTAGAGGAAAAATGTAAATGCTACATGAACAATATTTGTGATTCTTTTTAGATGTATTTACTGGCATTATTTAGTTGCATACAGAGACTATGAAGTTACCATGGGGCCTTCAAGGATGGAAGATGTTCTCTCTTTCTTCATCTCCTTCTTCTTTTTTGTTATACATATGCATTCAATTGCCTTTGCTTCCCCCTCTTGCCCAGCATACTTTGTATAGCAGTGTGTGAATAGGCATGATCAACATTTTTGCATGATATTATTGGGAATAAAAACAATATCCGATAAAAGTAATGAGCAGACTTGCTGCCTTACTTGTGCGATTACTAATGATCCGTTATGCAAAGTTTGAATTGTGTGCCACAGGTTGAGTACCTCAGATATAAATGTTACATTGCAGTGCTCATAGACATGAAAAAATTATTTTTTCTTTAAAAAACAAATTTCTCATCATAAAGTAAAATAAGAATATTAGCTGTAGGTGAAGTAACACTGAGGTCATGTTTATGTTTATAGTTATGTTAAATAAGGTGTTCTTGCATTTATTTAGATGCCAGTGGATGGACTATAACAGTACAATATAACAGCAAAATAAACTTGTATTGTACAGTTTACATGAACAGTTGTTGGTGACAGAGTTACTGGATGTCCACTTGGGAATCAAGCCTTATTAAGATACTTTAGGGCTAAGATTTCTGTTTTTGTTTACATGAGCATGGCAGTGTGCATGCACACATACACACAATTTTTTTTTTTTTTTTTCTTATATAGAACAAGACCAAGTATTATGTGAAACCTCTACATATTCTGCTGAATGGCACGAGGTTGAAGTTGAGCCCCTGAGTATAAAGCCTGGTGGAGCTCAATCAGCCCCAAGATCAAGCTCGCCATGCCCTACTTTTTTGCAGCCAGATCTCCCTACTTACATCCCATGGAAAGGAGGATATAGTAAGTATAGTTGCATATTAGTCTCCATGCATGATATATGTGCAATAAACAAGAATTTGCAAATCACTATCAGATTTAATATCAAATGAGAAAAGTCATACATACAGTACTTTTGATGCAGAGTAATGATGAAGTATTTAATTTCAGGTTTATACAGGATTGGGTTGTTGGATATAGATATCAACAATCGCAGTGACAGAATTGAGTGGGGTCACCTTAAACACCATTCACTTTTCTCACCACTTCAGGCCTTTGAGCTCATTTCACAGTGGCTGTGTGCAACGGGATCTGTAGTTGCAGACTTGGTATTCTATTATGAGTTTTCAGTTGGCCTTGAATGGCCTTGAATGCTTATCAGAACTGAAGTGATTTATCTAGCAGAGTGATAAGTTTACTTTATTATTAATGGAAATGTTTATTCAACAGATGATGAGTTGGCAGCGTAAGGCCTTGTCATGTGGTCTTCATCTTTTTCCTGTGCCTAGTGATCCGTTTGCTTTGCCATATTCCTACATATCTGATCCTCTTCGTGGCCCTATACTGATACCACTGAATGTGGCATGTCTTAGTAGTTCAGGAGAACCATTTGCGCAGTTTACCTCCAGTACTTGGGGAAGACGAATGCATCTGTTTCAGGTGAGGCCTCTTAGTTTGAAGTCAGATACTGAGGGTCAAGGTAACTTTGCAGAACTGATAATGGAGACAGCCAGGAAAGTAGTTAATGTGAGTTCAGGACAAAAGGAAGGAATTCAAAGAAACTTTTTGTTGGAATGAGGCAATCCAGGAGAGTGTAGGGATGATAAAGGATTGAATTGAAAAGAATTGGGATGATATGAAGGATAAAGAGAGTATACAAGAAGATGCAGTATTAGGTGAAAGGAGAGATGACAAAGGCTGAGGAATATGCAGAAATGAAGCTTTATGAAAAGGTGAACACTAGGAATGAGAAAAGAATTGTGCTGATTAGGGAGACTGCACAGCAGTTTATTGTATGAGGTATTCAGGAGTGTCAAAGCAATATATATGAGCAATGCAAGATATGTTGTTCATGAGATGGTAAAGGCAAATGGAGAGCAGAATTGAATTATGCATGATACCTTTTAGCTTTATTGCTTCTTCAGTTTTTTTTTTTTATAAAGGTTACAGAATAGCTTGTAGTTGTGCAACAAATCACATTAGTAATTAAACAGATAATGAGTCTGGATAGATTGTAACTCCCAGATGAAGTTGATATTTGTTAGTTGCCTGACTTCTACCATCTTCCATTGTAGTAGAGCCCAGTCTCATTTGATAATAGAGGCTTGTGCTCTCTGTTTTCAAATGAGGCCTTGGCCCTTTCATAAAGGACAGTAGTTGTTGATACAATTAGCTAACAGTATTAACACCACTCTGGTAAGCTGCAGACTGATTACTCATGTATATACATCCATAACAGCCATAGCACATACAGTAAATAAGCCACTCTCTCACTTGTATAATATGCCTTAAAAATGTAGTCAAGCAAAGAAGATTTCAACATAATTGTATTTCTCAAGTCTTGCCATAGTTGTTTTATATACAACTTGTTCAACATAAGTCATCACCAGTTATGTGTAAAGACTGTGATGGCAGTGGGTGTGGGGCATGGATGATGGTTGGA
This sequence comes from Penaeus vannamei, assembly GCF_042767895.1. Taxonomy (NCBI): domain Eukaryota; kingdom Metazoa; phylum Arthropoda; class Malacostraca; order Decapoda; family Penaeidae; genus Penaeus; species Penaeus vannamei. The sequence continues at coordinate 13,816,082 of NC_091552.1, forward strand.
TTAAAGTTGGTTTGTGTTTCATCTATGATCATGTCTGAGTCATCTCTTGTTTACATTGTGGACTCCATGGACTATGATGTTTTGGGATGACATTTTGATCTGTAGGGAAAGTATGGAGCTGGTCAAGAAAAACCTGGAAAGGTTCAGATACACACTGGGAAGAGGACAGTTAAAGCTGGAATGCAGATGTAATTATATATTTGTATACACATGCACACACACACACACACT
>NC_091552.1:13826312-13833812 GCF_042767895.1 Penaeus vannamei
TTCACATCCAAATAAGTTTTGTGCTAAATATGTGACTTTGTTAAAGCTCCATTCTCATTTATTACTGATTTTGCAGGTCCACAAAATGCACTTTTTCAAAATAAGAAAATCTCTGCTCTCAATTATACATGGGTCAAATGCAAAAGATTTAATACATTTTGCTAATAGGTTTGTGTGAAGTAATGTAGGCCAACCAATACAAATATTTATTAGTACAGTGTAATATCTATCAAACAAAAAAAATCAAACTTACAGATTAGTTATTGAAAATGTAAGGGATACAATTCATCTGAAAAAAAAGATAAAGTGATGACCATACACAAGATCAAACAAAGGCTTGTGTAATGTTGTGCATTACATAATATTGTATGATACACATGTTTATTTGGCAAAAGAATAATAATTGTTTGGAAATGTAACTTACGAACTAGTAGTAGTACAAGAAGTAGCCAATCCTAGTAGATTTTTAAAGACATGTAGAAAAATGTACTTAATTATAGTTTTCATGAAATATTCTTTAGGTAGGTAAATGTATCAATTAGGTAGGTGTGTGTTATGGGCAAGCAAATACAGCATACATTTATGATTACAATTTGTACAGTCATTCTCTATATTTGAATGCTTTGGGATAATATTTATTGGAACTTCATATTCAGTGATGAAACACTGATCTAGTCATCACAGTCAACTTTCAGGTTATGTCAGACATCGTTAAGAGATGTACATGGCTTTATTGAAGGATAATTGAGTTTTAGAATTTTGGATAGAGAGATGGGTAGCATAGTATAACTTTTTTTCTTTCTTTATCATCCAACTCTTTTCATCTGTAATATAGATTTCATTTTCATTTTTTCCACATCGTTTTACTAAACATTTTCATCAACTTTTCTGTCTTTTTACTCATTTTACTTTTTCTTTGAATACCTTCTCTACTACTAAACATATACTGTTTTATTTCATTTATACACTTTACAAAAAAATATTTTTATTTACATTTTGTTTTTTCTTTGTTTCTTTTTGCCAGTCTGTATTATATACTTGTGATTATACATCTTATGTTTACATTCCTCAGTTTATTGTTTCATGGTTTAATTACAGATTTCATCATATTATGCAGACCTTGTAGATCTAAATAAATCTGATACTAATGATAACTATTTATTTCAGCCTGGATTTTTGTGGTCCTTCAACTATATGCTCACAAGACGGTGGAAGTCTGCTGTCTCAGGTGATGAAATATTAGGAGAGAAGATGCTACATGACTTTAGGCAATTTTGTACAAATCATCATGGTCGGCTGCGAGATTTCTGGGACTCTCACCTTCCTCAGTTATCACCTGTATCGCCAACTGATGAATTTATTGGGGAGTCCTAAGGCTGCTTTTGGTCAACATTCTTTCTGCAAATAACCCTTTTAGTGATACCCAAGTACTTATGTGGAAAGTGCATAAGTTATTGTACTTGGAATTTATTTGAAGTTGCTTTGATTAATTTCATATTGTTATAAAAAAGATGGAAGTTTTCAGTATACAATATAAAATGTTTATTTTTCATATTTTCTGTAAATTGTGCATATAAGTAAGTGAGTGTGTGTGTTTGTGTGTGTGAGTGAGTGAATGGTACATGAGTTTAATGTATTCTATGAAAAATAGAAGTATTTTGTTTAAAAAGAAAAAAAGTTGAAATAGCTGCATTTATTTATTTTATTTTATTTATTTATTTTTTATTTTTTATTATTTTTTATTATTTTTTATAATAATAATAATAATTATTATTATTATTATTTTTTTAATTATTATTATTTATTTTATTTTATTATTATTATTTTTTTTTTTTTTTGTGTGTGTGTGTGTGCGTGTGCATGTGCGTGTGCGCGCGCGTGTGTGTGTGTGTGTGTGTGTGTGTGTGTGTGTGTGTGTGTGTGTGTGTCTGTGTGTGTGTGTGTGTGTGTCTGTGTGTGTGTCTGTGTGTGTGTGTGTGTGCGTCTGTGTGTGTGTGTGTGTGTGTGTGTGTGTGTGTGTGTGTGTGTGTGTGTGTGTGTGTGTGTGTGTGTGTGTGTGTGTGTGTGTTTTGAAAAGTTATTATATGAAGCACAGTTAGTACTGACAAGCACAATTTGAATAAAATATCATTTATTTTGTACAATTTATTTCTTTGAAATTATATTGTTTAATTAACATGTAAATTTGTAAACCTAAGTTTTATATTGATATCAAGAAGATTTAATTTTCCTTTTTGTGAAACATCATGTTATTGTATTTTCCAAAGGATTATTATATGGAAATCTCTATATAGATGATTAGACATTTGTATATATGAAGCATATTTGGGCTTTGTTGTCCCTTCCTAAATTCAGAGTTATATGAGTCCAAAGGGTCGGTGATGTAAATCAAATCTATACCGAGAGCTTTGAACAGTTGTTACGAAATGACCTTGTACAGCTTCATCCAGAGTGAGTCTAATATTAGGAACTCAGGAATCTTTTATATTGTGATAGAGATTGATTCAATAAACCTTCATAAAGATGAATGAGTCCGATTTTGTTTTCTTTGTTGAGTTGCGTGAACAAGCGATCCCCAACCCTTCCATCTTAGAGGGATTCCTGCTTTTTCATATCTCAAGGAGCCTCTGTTAATAATATCTAGAAGATTATAGGAAAACTATATCTATGCCTAAGAATTTATATATGCATATATATGTAAGCTTTACTTTATTTTATTTTATTATTAATTTCATTTGATCTTATTTTCTGTGTTGCATGAATATGAGAGTATGTGTGTGTATGTGAGTGTGAGAGTAAGAGTGAGAGTGAAAGAGGGATAGGGAGGGAGGCAGGGCATGCATGCTTGCTTGTTTGCTTGCTTAGAAGAAACTGGAATGGAAATAATCAAACTTTGACCCAGTTATGGCATCTATTGGTACCATGATCAGGTTGGTCACAAATGACAGGTGGCATCTATCTGTGCCATGATGGTAAAGGTTGTTCTCTCTTCTGTGCACTGTATATGTATAGAGTATAGAGTTTTAATAGCTCTAACAGTGCTGGTTCTCCAGCAAAAACCCTTGAAAAATTAAATTCAGCCTTAATATACAGTGCTTTGTCAGATTGTTCAGACTTGAACAAGTGTGGAAAAACATCTCTAAATGGTGACTTCTCATCATATTCAAATGACATTGGTATTATCCTTATTGCAACAGAAAGTGCACCCCAATTATATCCAGGTGCCACTGAGTTAACCTGGGTGGAATTAGTAACATGATATGCTCATGCTCTGCTCAGTATTAACTGGAGGATATGATACAGAAAAGGGATATAATTTCACATTTCCTAAGGTGAAGCATACTATGTCTTGGGGGGGCCCCTCAAATCCCAAAAGAGATGTTTTGTGATTGTGATGGATTGGAATATGAATATACCCCAGCATAGTAATTCTTATTAATCACTTAATCTCACTGGCTAATTTCCCTTATCGCGAATTGTTTACATAACCTGATTTTAATCATGGGCATGATGAAGACCCCTCAGCAACCCCAATGGCCCCTGGTACACTACATCTCCTACTGCTGTCTAAGGTGAAATATTTTGTAGATTGTTTAATAACCCTTGTAACTATTTTAAAGGGGACTGTTTATAAAAAATGATTCTTTGCTTAAAGTGTACAGTTACCAAAACCCTTTTATTAATGATATTCTGGTTACCATTTTTTTTCTCATTTTGGTGATTAATGCTGTTAGGCCATCTTTCCTTCTTTTTATCATGAGTAAAATATTTTCAGCCACATGACAATATTATTAAAATATGTTGAGCGGTAAATATGATATATATATATATATATATATATATATATATATATATATATATATATATATATATATATATATGGTATAGTCTATTCAACAATAGCCAGACTTTTATATCAAAACTTCATGGTTGTTATGCTTGATTTCTTTTGTGACCCCTATTTTTTTTGTCTTTCATTTCAGTCTCCAGTTTTTAAGAATTTTGCAAACACATTCACACTTATCTCATAATTCTGAGTCTTACATTTATAACTCCACTAGTCCCAGTTCTCGGCTTTCATGCACGCATATGACACATTAGTTAATTACCTGTATTAGTCTGTTTCTTCATAAATTCATCTGAGTTCAGCTTCCCAGCTTCATGTGCAAGATGTATACAAGCTCTGCATACATTGTGCTTGAGTCCTCACCAGGCCCTTTTACAGCAACTTCCTCATGTAATCTTCTTAAGTGCATGCCTTCCCACAAGCTTTAACAGCTGATAAGTCATCTGCCTTGATTTTTCTTCCACTGTCAGCTTAATTATTAATTTTGTTCACTTTGCTTGCTACTCTGCCCATAATGGTTTTTGCTACATTATGCTGATCTTCATGTCAGCTACTAGCTTACATATGAAGTCACACTGAAGAATCATGTCTTAATATGTCTCTAATGGTACCTTATATCTGATATCAGATCAGTGGTGATCATGTATCAGTGATCATGTATAAGAACTTGTCTCAAACATGTGCAGTTCCTCCACTCTCCTCTGTGCTTCATCAGCTTCTCGTTTGTCTTCATTCTGCAACACAATCTGTACCTGGAGCTCAAGTGTCACTATAAAAGCAGACCACTTCTTCACCAGTACTTATCCATTACATTCATCTTTCAGCAGAGCTGATCTGCCTACTATCTCGAAGTATGGGTTGGATGACAGGATTATGTTAGCTCTACTGCAGGCTGCAGCTTAGAGCATAGTTTCGAGTTGAATTATGTCACTTTGTTTAAAGCCTCAGAAGGGTATGCATCTTCTGTAATGGAATGAATTATGTCCCATTCTGTCTGTCTGTCTCTGCCTGTCTGTTCTCTCTCACTCTCTCTCTCTCTCTCTCTCTCTCTCTCTCTCTCTCTCTCTCTCTCTCTCTCTCTCTCTCTCTCTCTCTCTCTCTCTCTCTCTCTCACTCACTCACTCACTCACTCACTCACTCACTCACTCACTCACTCACTCACTCACTCACTCACTCACTCACTCACTCACTCACTCACTCACTCACTCACTCACTCACTCACTCACTCACTCACTCACTCACTCACTCACTCACTCACTCACTCACTCACTCACTCACTCACTCACTCACTCTGTGTGTGTGTGTGTGTGTGTGTGTGTGTGTGTGTGTGTGTGTGTGTGTGTGTGTGTGTGTGTGTGTGTGTGTGTGTGTGTGTGTGTGTGTGTGTCAGGATGAAGATTCTGTCTCTTTAATAAGGAAGAATACATTAACATCGAATAAAAGGAATATTAAGAAAATAGAACGTGAGGAGATGGAGCAAGAGGAGACGATCTGCTGTGCTGACGCGGGCGCAGCCAACGAGCGAAGCAGCATGGCTAAGATAGGATATGGGTCTACAGACACAGGTGACTACAGTGTATATATATGTGTTCTATATATGAACGCATGTCTATATACGCATTGGTCTCTCTCTCTCTCTCTCTCTCTCTCTCTCTCTCTCTCTCTCTCTCTCTCTCTCTCTCTCTCTCTCTCTCTCTCTCTCTCTCTCTCTCTCTCTCTCTCTCTCTCTCTCTCTCTCTCTCTCTCTCTCTCTCTCTCTCTCTCTCTCTCTCACGATTATCAATGAAGTAAAGAATACAAAGGTTCGTAGTTGGATAAACCATCGAGCACGTAACGTCGCCGTGGCAAAACGGAAACTACTGTACATAACTCTACGTTTACACCCTCCTCGTTTCACTGACATTTTATAATAAATACTAGAGTAGCGTATTTCTGGAAAATATTAGAAACATTATGTATCAGAATTTATAACGCTATTGGTGATGTCTTGTACATCTCTACTTGTTGTTTATTTCACTATGTTCCGCACTATTTCCAGGTGGATAGTTTATCACCGCAAACTGGCAATCTTAAAGGCTCAAAACCATTTTGAATATTTGGCCAATGTTAGGTTATTAGCATATATTAAATTGCAAAAAAAAATCATCCATCAATCACGGCAGCTGATCATACAACCCAAAAAGAAATGTTTACAATAGAATATCAAAAGGAAAAAAAAACATAAAACTCTAAGGGTTTCCAACCCAGCTTTCATATTTATTTGTCAGTTGAAAATCCACTTGCAACTGCACTGCAAACTTTTTTGAATGAGAGATGAACTAGATTCCTGTCGCCGATAGAGTTACCCTGAGACGACTGTCAGTGACGCAAAACTCTTTAGCTACCTGAAGAAAAGGCTCCACGAGCTCTTGAAGCGTCTCAGGATTGGCAAAGGTCATGATATACGTAGCAATCTTGCGAGACTTCAATTCCTCATATATGTAGTCGGTCGTAGATTATCCTGCGTTAAATCTTGCATCATCTCAAAATCAGACAGCCTGGAAGTAATATATGGGTACGATGGACGACGAGGAGGATTGAGAACATGAGGGAAGAACTCGTGTTGACCTTTTACGAGTTTTACCACAATCAGTACGCCTATATCTTGCAGTAAAATACAAAGGCAAAGGTAATAAATCAATACGACTAAAGCTGTAACATGTTTATTATATCGCATACTGTTTTAGTGTATTTTCGTTGAATTATGTAATGTGCAGTGACATGAATTATTCAGAACTATCATATCCGTATCATATTAACAGTGTAATCTCTATAACCATGATATACTGTTTATTGTGGGAAGTCCATTATACCATTCAGCGAGTCCTGATTAAGCAAATCAGCAAACAACATTCCTGACTGACTCAGTCCGAGTAAACTCTTCCATGATGCATTCAAGCATTCGGATACTCGCACTCAAGACACACAGGTGTGCCTGGGAAAGCGCTGCGCAGCACCGCCTTAGCTCTTTACTAAATTTCCACTCAAAGACTACCTGTTTTTGCTTGGTAGCTATCACACTCCTGTTACAGTCTACTTCATAACAAATAGGAGAACGACAACTAAGTCTACTGCCCGCCTTACGAATTGCACTGTCGACTCTTCGTCATTACTACCAATGATAACTTATTAACAGTTGGCTGCGGCGCAACGTCCAAATCCATATCCCAGCTGCATGTATCCACAATTAAGACTCCACATAGTCTAATCCATCACGAGAAATGTTGGTACTGAATGCCTTTTACACAACCGTCTTTGAGAAAAACTCTTTTCCTATACGTGCATGCAGTACGGCCACGCAACTATCAATAAACAATTTGAAATTCTAAACAATATACTTGAATCCCACACCGATAGTCCATGAATTGTGCTTGTGTTAGTAAACGATATTTCCATTTTTTCCTGCAGTAAAAGTATTGAGGATAAATAAGGGTATTTAAATGAATATGACAATACATAGATGTTAGCGGACACCAGTGCACTCTATCTCACGCGATACAGCCCTTCTGACCACACATTATAAGGTGTTATTATATCCAAAATTAAAAAGATGGCATTGTAATAGAGTTATGGCCATATGTTCAACATATCTAGATTAGGCTCGGCGCTCGTCT
>NC_091552.1:13843812-13848812 GCF_042767895.1 Penaeus vannamei
AGTTATTCAACGAGGAACGGCACGCCCTCAAATTACTCCCGTAAATGAGAAATACGTGAATATTACGCCTCCACCTGTAAAGAGGAGAGTCCGTGTCACTTGATACTTGAAAGGAATATTCTGTCTACATGATTTTCCCCTTTATTTTATCATAACTTTCATGTAGAAGGCGATGGCATAATGCGACATACAATTGTGAATTCCCTCTAGCTCCGAGGTTATTACATCCCGTAACAGGAAATCCAATAATAGTCTTTTGTTAAGAGCAAACAGCAAGAGTTTTCAGTGAGTGAGAGACAATGAGGGTTTTTTAAAGTATAGTAAAATGCCTCGTTTCCTCTCTTTTCTCGTTTATCATCGGGGAATAGGGTTTTTTAGCTTATAGGATAATGTACTAGGAGGCAGAAGGAGAGAGGAGTATCATCATCATATCCATATTTCTGCAAAAATCACGGTAATTTCGCGAATAAATGAAAATTAGAAAATCCAAATCCGTGAGATTTCGGAGGCCGCCGCGTTGTCTTGCGTCCGAACGCTGTAGCTGGCGGCGCCTTCAGATTCATCACTTTCTCATATCAAAAGTATAGAAGAAAGCTCACCTCTAAGATGCATATGAATCATCTTGGCTTAACATCCAGATGAAATAGTGAAAGTTGCACAGCATTCATGCGTGTGAAGGGAATTAATTTGTAATTCTATATACTGCGGGCGAACACCCATTAAATGTATTCACTCATATTCTTCCGTTTCGATGTGACTCGCTGGTGAAATGCAGCCTCCTCATTTAGCACAATTTCCTCCCCTGCACACGGGGAGAAGCTTCATCTGCTACCGCGATGTGAACAAGGCCATAGAGAAGCACAGAGAGTTATATGGACTCCGTTTGGTGTTGAAAAGGGCGGTGAAATTGGAGAATTACTGCCTCACGGTGGACCAGATGCGAGACCTGAATTTTCGCTTGAAATATGGCGAATTAGTTTATCAGTGTTCTGTCGACAACGGACGTCCAGGGCGACCAGGCAACGAGTGAGTGTGCAAGGGCTGTTTCCGAGGGGCAGGTGACCTGCTGAGGGGACCTCCTGAGGGTGCAAGCAGGTGGCTTCCTCCGCCCTAGAAAACCCTTTGTTTTCGGGCTTTTCCAAGGGTTTTGTGACCTTGAAATTGGTCGGCCGTTTTTCTCGGCTTCGAAGGGGATTCCGGTATCGCATGGGTATTCCGAGGGGCACGAGGGAGGTACTGAAGGGTTAGAAGGTCATTTTGAAGGTTCAAGTTGCAGAAAAGGCGGTGAAATAACGATGAGAAGGGAGGTGCCCCACCCTCCTCCATCTTGGAAGAGGAGGGAGGGGGGCAGGGGCACCGGGCACAGTGGTGGTGATGCCCGACCGAGGATTCCTATTATTTCTCTATTTCTTGACGTCGAAAAGAGAAATTCGGGCAAGAGATCAGATGAATAGCCAGGGAGGAGAGTTAGATTGTGTCTAAATGAAGTTACTAGCAGTGAATGAACTCTGCCAAAATGTCCTTACATGGAGTTGAGGACCCAAGGATGTGGCTCCGATTGGGTACGAGGAGGAGGGAGAGCAGAGGGAGTTCAGGCTGTGAGGAATTACGTCTCATGATGTTCTTAATACTGCTGGTCTCTATATTTTAGGAGATAATTATCATAATTACATTGTTAATATTGTCAGTAACTACATATTTATATTTTTATTATTACTTATTATCACCACTGTCATCATTATTAATCATCATAGATATAGTGAAGTACTAGTAATGAAAGTAATGATAAAAGCTATAATAATGATGAGAAAGATTTAATTGTATTAAAGAATAATACAGAAATAAAAAAAAATAATGACAAGTAATAAGAGAGCAATAATAGTATTATGATGATAATTATAATGATAATCATTAATGAGATATTAATGGTAAAGGTAATTATTGTTAATTAGAATTATTGTTGCTATGATGATAATTATGATAATGATAATGATAAAGGTAATAGTGATGGTATTACTAATAATAATAACATACATCATTAGTAGTGATATGAAAATAGTTATAATGTATATGATAATGTTATTGATAATGATAATTATTGTTATACATCAGTAGAAATATGGTTTTAATGATAATAATCATAACAGTGATATTGATAATAATGATGATAATGAGAACAGACAGCAATAGTAGTAATAGAATAATGATTTTTATGATAATGATATTGATAATGATAATGATAATTATTGTTAGTTATTAATATTGTTGCTGTGATGATAATGATATAGTTATTATTGTTTTTGTATTATTATTATCATTATTATCATTATTATCATCATTATTATTATCATAATTATTATTATTATTATTAGTGTTGTCATCATCATTATCATTTTCATTATTGTTGTTATTATTATTATTATTGTTTTTGTTATTGGTATTGCTTTTGTTGTGGGTATTATAATTTTTATTATCGTTATTTTGTTTTTATTTGTATTTTTATTGTTGGTGTTGCAGTTGTTATTGCTGTTCTGATTGTTACAGTTATTATGATTGTTATAATTATTATTGAGTAGTAGTAGTAGCACTATTACTATCATTATTATTGTTATTTTATTATTATTATTATTATTATTATTATTATTATTATTATTATTATGATAATTGTTATTGTTATTGTTATTAATGTTATCAATATTATTAATATGATTATTGTTATTGTTATTATTATTATTATTATTATTATTATTATTAGCAGTAGTAGTAGTAGTAGTAGTAGTAGTAGTAGTAGTAGTAGTAGTAGTAGTATTTCTATTATTATTATTGCCATTATCATTGGTTGTTATATTTTATTGCTTTTGTTATTATTGTTATTTTTTATTGCTTTTGTTATTATTATTTCTATTTTTTATTGTTTTTGTTATTATTATTGTTATTGATATTATTGCTATTACTTTTTTTTTATGATTATTAATATTATTATTATTACTGTCCTTGTTATCATTATTATTATTATTGTTATTATTTATATTTTCATGATCATCATCGTTACTATAGCTGTTATTAATGTTATTATATTTATTTTTGTTTTTGTTATTGTAATTATTTTTATCTTTATAATCATCATTATTAATGTTACCTTTATCATAATCAAGAGTGTTTAGGTTGTTCTTTTTCTTGTTATTGTAATTGGTTTATAATAACAGTAAAGATAAGCTTAATTGTTATTATTGTCATTGTTGTTGTTATCAACATCATCATCATCAGTTTTTTTATAACTATTATTTGTCATTCTTAGCATTATTATTTTCATCATTACCATCATTATCATCTTCATCATCTTCATCTTCGTCGTCAATTTGTATAATTATTATTACTGTCATCATCATCATCGTTATCATTATCAATTTTTATCGTTATTATTATTGTCATTATTATAACTATCATTATCAATATTATCATCTTCATCATTGTCATTATAATTGTCATCATCATCATCATCATCATCATCATCATCATCATCATTTTTTATAATAATAATTATTATTATTATTGTTTTTCCTTTTTATTATTATTGTTGTTATTTTCTATTTTGTAATATTATTATTCTTGTAATTATTGTAATAATTACTGTTATTATTGTTATTATTATTATTTATTTATTATTTTCATTATTGCTATTATTACTTTTTTCTTTATCATTAATGTTATTGATATTGCTATTGTTATCATCATCATCATTATTATGATTATATTCTTTATCATTATCATGTTCATTATCATGATCACTGTTATTGTTGATCTTATTTTTGCATTATCATTTTTATTGTTATTATTGTCATTATTGCTATTTTTATTATATGGTAAATTTTTATTATTATTTTATTGGTATTGTAGTTGTTATTATTATAATTTTGATTGTTACCATTATCATTCTTGTTCTTATTGTTGTTGTACTTATTATCATCATCATTATCACTAGCTTCATTAGTATCATTAATATTATCATTATTAGTGTAATCATTATCGTCATCGTCACTGTAATTTTTGTAACTATCATCATCATTGCAATTGAAATTATTATTATTTTTATTGGTTTATTATTAGTAGTAGTAGTAGTAGTAGTAGTAGTTGTAGAATTTTTGTTATTGTTATTTTTGTTGTCATCATCATTATCATCATTATTGCTACCATTATCATTATCATAAATATAATTTTTGTTGTTGATGTTGTTACTATGATTGATACAGTTTTTATTATTATTATTATTATTATTATTATTATTATTATTATTATTATTAATTATTGTTGTTACTACTGCAAAGACTTAGTCATTCCTACTACAGCAACTTCTATTACTACTACTTTTACTATTGCAATTGTTGTGAATGAACAGTTTTAGTTATATTTTAATTTGCTCAGATTCTGCTAAGCATTGTGCTTGGTCATGTGAGAAGGATGCTTGATGGATATATCTAATGTATTTCTTTTTTCTCCAGCGAGCGGTGTCCACGCTTGGTGCGCTTGAGGTTGAGTCCTGATGCACGTACATTGGTCGTTTATGACACACATACTCATGAGACCCCAAAATCCCCAGGACATTTCCAGGTATGTGATAGATGTATTAATTTTGAAAGTTGTAGATTGTATATCATTTTTAACCAGTTAAGGCCAGGAGGTATGGTTAGTTGGTATGCCCAGTGTAATTTTAGTGTATTGAGCCATTGTTTGAGCTTGGCATGGCATATATCCCATCATTTTAGTTTACTGATTGTGTTTACATATAATATAAATGGCTCCACAAGTGCTTAGTTGCTTCATAGCAAGTATTAGTCCTACCTATCTATCTGTTTTAACATTTGCATGTCATTAGATAAATAAACAAACATTTTCATGAAAACTAAAGGAATGGTGAAACTCAGTGTAGTCTTGTAGGGCCTCTTCCTTAGTAATGTGGAATCATCTGATAGCAACAAATTTCTAAACAAAATCTACAGTTG
>NC_091552.1:13881312-13886312 GCF_042767895.1 Penaeus vannamei
TTAGGGTATCTAGTCTCGTCACTGTTAGTAATTGAAGCATAAATGTGGATAAACAAATCCGTGCAAGAAAACAGGCAACAAAAGGATAAAAACACTAAAATACGCTATTCATTTTAGCGTAAAACAAGCACAAAAACAACAATAAACACTGAAATACGGTATTAATTCAATGTAAATACATAAAAAAAACGTTGATTAAAGCCAAATCGAAGAAACAAAGTAAAAGGACAGTAATGGACAATTTCACCCTGAATCTAACAGCCCAAACGATTCAATTAAAACGCGCGAATAATTCCTTTTAAAAGATAAAAGACGTTAACCAACATGGCGGATTACCTCGCAGTTCCGCCGTTGCGTCTTTGTTTACAGAATATCGTATTTCTCCGTCAGATCTAAACTCATCAACCAAAACCAACAATACGCTGCATATTCTGACAACTTCTTCCATTTTTCCCTCGCAGGAATTCCATAATGTCATCTAGTTTAGACTTTGCTGTTAAGGCTCGTATCTAATTAGGCGGGTAAACTTCAACACAGATTTTGGTAAGAATTAATACGCTCCTTTGCGTGGCTTCGGCATGTGGACGGATGAACCAGCATGCTTCCACATTCAGATTACATATTGCATTACGCATTGTCCAACCCCGTTTCAGTTTCCCTTGATGTTCTCTTTATCACATTAATTACATTTGGCACACTTTTTATAAGCGCTTTGGAGTGTCTGGCGGTATTTAGTCACGGTAGCTCCGTCTGTGTTAAGTACTGTGCATAATGCGATGTTATGAGCTCTGTGGTTTAAAAAACGGGATATATCACATCGTTCCGTTGTTGTGGAAAACCTGAAGTTGAACTAGGTCTATAGACTGGGTAAGTGGAACTATTAGACAGTTTATTTACAGAGGAACCTGTCGTTCGAACAATATGTAAAGTTCGGAAACGATAGTGTTTAGCAGAAAGTCGCAACAACATGGTTCGAGGTGACAATATCCAAGTGGCAACTTCTGGTAATTATTAAGTGTTTGTTTCCAGCGCTCGCTCATTCTGAAGAGGCATGATAATGCTGCAATGCCGGATTCGTTTTCCAGGTCAGTATACTGTTTGAGTTTGTTAAATTTGAAGTATGTAAAATTCTTTTTTCCGATTACAGTATATATATTCACGTAACTTTGGATATCTGTAATATGTTCATCGTATTGTGTTAACGTATCAAACACCTCGCAAGAAATGCTACAAGAGAATTTAACGAAAGTGTAAAAAAAAAGACATTTACATATTCAGGTGTGCGATGTAGTGTAGCAGTGTTGCTTGCTTATATAATTCTTCAAAAGTTTCCGCTAATTTCACTGATTACTTGTTTATAAAAGACAAAGACAAAGGGATTCAGTTCATGTTTTTTCACACATTTAAGTCGCCACATGTAGGTGCTACATACCTACTACGTGTTTCGGATTTGACAACAAGAATTCAAGACTATAAACTGTAAAAAAATCATGTCCATAAAACAAATATTTTATTACCTGATAAAATACGAAAATCATAATACCTTTTACAAAACAAACAAACAAAGAAAAAAAGACAACTTAAAAGAGCTTTAGTAATATTCACAGGGCAGTTGTTACATTTAGGCATAATACAATTCTCGATAGTTTTAGCAGTTACTGATGTGTATGGCGATTAGTGGCAGCGGGTGAGATTAACCGACGCGGCCTTGTGTTCTCAAAATTATGAGGGAAATTATACAAAAAATTATGCTGTAGAAATTGATGCCATTCATTCTAAGATGGGTCACTCTAAATTGTGAGTCACTCTAGGAAGCGAGTCACTGTAAGATGTGTTACCCTAAGAAGAGTCACTCTAAGGTGTGAGTCACTTTAAGTGACTCACTCTAAGCTGTGAGTCATCCTAAGAAGCGACTTACTCTAAGATGTGTCACCCTAAGAAGCGACTCACTCTAAGATGTGTCACCCTAAGAAGCGACTCACTCAAAGGTGCGAGTCATTAAGATGCAACTCACTCTAAGATATCAGCCTAAGAAGCGACCCACTAAGATGTGAGTCATTCTGAATTGTGAGTCACCCTTAAAAGCTATTCACTCTAAGATGTGAGTCACCGTAAAATGCGATTCATTCTAAATTGTAACCATTGGCTCTAAGGAGCGACTCACTAAGATATGAGCCATCCTAAGATGCTAGTCACTCTAAGATGTGTCACCCTAGGAAGCGAGTCGCTGTAAAATGTGAGTCACTTTAAGAAGCGAGTCACCCTAAGCTGTGAGTCACCCTTCGATGTGTCACCCTAAGAAACGAGTCAGTTTACGATGTGAATCACCCCAAGATGCTAATCACTAAGAATAAGAAGCGAGTCTCCCTTGTATGTGACTCACCCTTAGATGCAAGATATTTAATCCGTCAAGTTTATTAACCGTGTTTACACAGAGATGATTCCACAAGTGTTTACACTGCTTTGTCACCAAGGAGTCAATTATGAGTCCTACCTGTCTCACCTGTTTTATCTGTTTTCTTAATTTTCGTTTTTTGTCGCTGTTGTTTATGTTGCTACTGGTATTGTTAATAATATTGCTATAGTAATATTGTCAGTGCAGTGATGTGTAATAACAACATTGATATAAATAGTCTTCGAATTTTTTATGGTAGCTAAAAAGGAGAATTCAGGTGAGGACACTTCGGCCTGTTGACTCCTTGGTGGCTGAGCAATTTTGGAGCCATTTCACAAGACAAAACTGCAGTGACCATCTCATGTTATCGGCGTATTGGCTTATCATAGGAAATGTATTTATATGTCAAATCCCTGACTTCAACGCAAAGGTAGCGAGACCATGATGCTGTCACGGCAGTTGACTTCCAAAGGATACCTTTAAGCCAGAGTAAAGGCTTAATTCCCAGTTGCTAACCAGTGAAAGAACTGCACTGCATTGTTTTCGTCTTGTAATACAGAGAAGTATTTTTTTCCTCGAAATAAGTGTGAATAAAGAGCATATAATGTAGATTTATTTATGATGGGTAACTACCAATCAGAACTGGGGAGTTCATTCATTAACAACCTATTTAATCAGTTAAAGGGAAAATAAACGGAATCCATAGGTTCAGAATTAAATGGGATGCCAGCGAATACACTGCGTAACATATGCGAAAAGGTGAAAAGTATTTTTGATTTTGTCTCAAAATCAGCGCGACATTGTCAGACAGAAGGGATGAGTTGCGGTCACCGGAATAACATGCGTCCGAAGCCGAGTCAGGTTAATCAAGGAAAATGCATATATCTTCGACAGATTCCATTTTGCACCCAAACGCCTCTCTTAAAGGAAATGCCAGCATGCCATCCCTGAGCCGCACATTCCGAAAATTGGCCTCGACAGGTGTCTCTGCCGACCGGAAACAAATGGTTGCTTCATTGACGGGGCTCCGGGACGATTTCGGGAGTACGTATGGCCTTCGGTTAAAAACGTTTTCAAGAATGAATTTGGCACACGCTAAGAGTGAAAGGGAATGCTGCTGTCGAGGGCGTACAGACAGCGCTGAGAGGGAAAATACTACTACCATGCGTGGAAAAAAGCTTGTCAAGGAGACAATTTTCAACGAAAATACGGTTGTTACTGAGAATGTCGATTGTGATTTTAATAATAAATTGATCATTTACATGGGGGATTCCATGTGCTTCAAGTGAGTACAAAGCAGACACTAATCGACATTAAAGATGCGGCTGTACCCACTGAAAAGGGCGAGAGGGCATGACTCAAATGTACGAATGTAAGTGTGTTACTGAAAGCAGGTGTATGGGGTGTGAGTGGCAGCGAAACCCGGTCAAGTGTAGCTGCCAATGGTACTGAAACGTCATCAAATGATAATGCTGATAAAGCCCTCTTAGGCGCTCGCCCACTTTTCCGCCGCTGGCTGGAACTGAACCGTAACTAATCTAGATTAACATTTTGAGTGCGATGCCGACACAGACTTTTTGCCAGGGCTGTTTTTGTTTCGAAGTTGCTAATCAACGAGCTGCCGAGTTTAGACTCTTGGACTAGCTGGCACTGAGACATTATCAAGGAGGCGGCTCGGCGGAGAGCCCCGGGCCGCACTCAGGGGGACGTAATGACGAGCGTATCGATGATGCCGCAGCGACGGAGGGCGAGGGAGGGAGACGGAGGGGGAAGGAGGGAGAGGAGGAAAGGGGGGGATTCCTGGAGGCAGGCTAGACCTTCCTCCCAGATCCTTGGTGCAGCACATTCGTCACGCATCCCCCCTGATTCGTAATAACGTCGCTGTTTCGGCGCGGTTCTAAAGCCTTCACGGGTTTATTTCGGCGTCTCCTAACGTTGGTAATTAGTAACGAGCAAAAAAAGGCGCATTGGCAGTCATTAGGGGCGAAAGGAGAGCGGTGGTGATGGAAGACAGCGAGGCGAGGGGCGCTACTCGGTATCGGGCGGGTGCAGGCGTGCGTAGCGGGAGATTTCCTGGCCGCCACCGTCGCCGCGCTCCGTTTAGCCGTAAGTTATTTTAGCGGGACACTCTAGGACGCGCTCGTAAAGGGGCGAGCTTTAAGAGGGCGTACTTCTCGGGATGCCTGACAACGCCGGCGAACGCTTCTTGTCTGCAGAAATGACTCGCTCTCCGCCAAAAAAGAAATATTTAGAAGTAGCTGAACGCGGGCAGTATGAGAGTGTCCACGTGCAGGCTCCCCGGGGACCCAGCCCTCCCCTCCCCCTCCAGCACCACCGCGACGCTCACGTGTCATCGCTACGGCGCCACAACCACGGCCGCTACCATTACCACTACCACTCTCAGCCATCGAGAACCACAAACCAAAGAGTCAAGAGGAAATTTGAATCTAATGTGGGTCAAGTCAATAAATAAAAAGAAAAGAGCGCTTGAGGAAAATGCGCTTCTGCCTTGAGAGGTTTGTCCCTTTTATCGACGCGTGTGGTGACACTGGGAAGGCACATCACGTTGGCCCTCACCACACATCACTGCACGCACCACACCCAC
>NC_091552.1:13906312-13911312 GCF_042767895.1 Penaeus vannamei
AATGCCTGTCTACCTTTATGTATGCCTGTCTGTCTGTTGGCCGGTCTGTCTGCTTGGCTGTCCGTCCGTCTGTCTGCCTGCATAGTATTCTGTCTGTTAGATTGCCAGTATTTCTATCCGTTATATATATATATATATATATATATATATATATATATATATATATATATATATATATATATATATATATATATATATATATATATATATATATATATATATATATATATATATATATATATATATATACATATATGCAAAAATTCAACTCTCTCATTCTGTAATTAATCTATAGAATAATACAATGATCAATGAGCCACAAAGTAGTCGCAATCTGTTATCAGATCATGTACTTAACCATATAAAAAGTTTGTCTACTATAACGTTACATTGGTTTCATGACAGATTATGTGGGGAAGCATCATCCGTGAGAGGTCCTTTCACCTGTCTGCATGTTTAGACAAAATGGTCGTTGCTAGTGGGGGGATGCTTTTACACTCTGACTCCACAAGAGCGTTAGAAGGAACATAGTTTGATACACTTATTGTACAGAAGTGATATTCATTAGTGCAAGGTGTGGGATATACAGATTTTTGAGCCTCGTACTCGATAGAAAGACACTTTTTTCCTTGGGTGTAAGATCCCAAAGCCTGGTGTGGCGGGAGGGCCAGGTGCCAGTGAAACGAGACGTTGAGCTCTCTCCTGCACACTGTCTAGCAAAGCGATATGAGTGCGGGACGCCCCCACACACCCCTGGCGAGATATGCATACTCGATCGTGGAGTAAATGCGAGATTTGTAGTGTTGCATTGCACTTTTGGATACACGTTTTGCTAAGAATTTTGTAGGCAATTTAAAGTATTGTGTTTTATCAAGTCTGAGGATATTTATGGCGACATAATCCTTCAATTTCGTGTCATTGGTAAGGAGGACTGTTTCCATGATTTCTATCAGCTTTCTTTGATAAATTAAATTGGTAATTCTCCAAGACAAAATCTTAATGCTCCACTCCATCCCAGGTGCTGAAAGCGAGGTCAGCTTCTTCTAATCTCTGAGAAAGGAAGCTGATGCTGATGGTGAGGTCACCAGCATGCGCCAATGCTTTTGATGTCTGTTTCATAAGGTAATCATAATAGACAGTCATCAGCAGTGGACCTAGTAATCTGCCTTGAGAGACGCCGGCCTTTATAGGGTGCTTCTATGACTTTAACTAAAAATTACGTATGGAAATTAATTCGTCAGGGTCACATTGCAGTCACCATGTATATACTGCTGCTTTGAACAACTGTATGGTGTCTAAATGAAGTAGATTAGCTTGCTGGGTAAAAGTGTTCCACGTTTTAGGAAGTGTTCCCAAAGACGCACTTCCTAATAATATATCTTTATCTCCCTATATAATGTTACCTTGTTTACAACAGCGTGCCATCTTGTAGAAGACGCAGAGACCAGCTATATCTCATCGAAGCTGGAGGGACTAAAAATGCTCCTGAAGGTCATATTCGCGTGCCTTCAGGTCCCCGGGCGTTGGGCTCTGACCAATGTCAAGCAGAGCAAGATGAGATGGTGGGCAAGGCAGCCAGGCGAGGAGTGAACATTTCATCACAGAGAGAACTTGAGAGTTGTAAGGTACGGTGCATCCTTTGATGTCTCGCAGAGGAGCGATACGTCCAGGCTAACTTTCTTTCTAAGTTCTCTGCTGATTCTTTAAGGCAACGTGAAGATTATAGGATTAACAATCTGCACGTCAAGAAGGCCTGTTTTCTTGATGATGGGTTTGTCATTTAGCCTTATGATAGGTACACGGATGTTTTCAGGTGTTTGACGTCTAGATACGAACATTGCTTGAGTTTTATCTGGTGCCAAATTGAGCGTCTATGCAATGCCAAAGGAAAATATATGTTCAGGTGTGTCATTTATGTGTTTGACCGTTCATACGACGAACGTGAATGAGCAGTCATCAGCAAAAGACTTGGGGACGAACTGCAAGATATCAGTAAGGAATACTTTCTAAAGACGATGGCTGATGATTACCTTGTGGCACACGGGCTTGGCCGGGGAATTCACCGAACCTGTGATCATTAACTGCCTTCAGTGTTCTTTCCTGGGAATAATCCTCACTCAGCATCAACGGAATCACGAGTGGCAGTTTAGGAGATGATTGGGATGATCGAGCACGCTCTTGAATGTCCTCGGAGAAGAACAAAACGAGAAGGCCAGTCTCTTCTCTGCTGGAGGTTGAGGCTGATGCGGCGGGCTTACCCATGGGGGAATGCCGTCGTCAGGTGCAAATCCTTTCATTGTTGTTTGGCACAACTCCGCTAGGTCTTATTTACCCTCTGAACGACCAGTTATTTTTGACTGAGAATCACTTTTTATCGATTAATTGGCCAGTTTTGGGGCAGGGCTAATCCTCCTTCATGTAATACGATGAAGGTGGTTCCAGGAAACCCAGCTTTTTGTCAGCTGCTGTTCTGCAATTACAGAGAAATTACTGTTTTTTGGGGGGTTAATTTTGCTTAATATTAACCAAGTCATCAGAAAGGAATGATTTACAACTCGTTCCATCAGATCAGTGACCCCCGCCCCTTCTGTCTCTTTTTATCTCTCCGTCTGTCTGTCCGTCTCTCTCTCTCTCCCCTTCTCCCTCTTTCTCTCTCTCCCTCCCACTCTCCCTCTTTCTCTCTCTCTCCTCCCTCTCCTTCCTCCATCTCTCTCCCCTTCCCCCTTCTTTCCTTTCTCTCTTTCCCTCCCCCTTTGCCCTTAAAGCGACTGGTTCTTCACGTGAAATATAGCGGAAGAATAAGCCCGATTTGAGTGAAGATGAGTAACATCCTTTCCGGCTTGAGAGTAATGTGGTGCCGGCGTGGCTCTCCCGCCGACGGTCCCGCGTGATGTACAGGTCGCCCTGAGTCAGCCTGCGTCACCTACTCCAGTGCATCCCCCTTCTCCCTTCCTCCCGAGACAGCGCCTTTTACAGATGCCCTTGCGATGGTGCGAGGATACCGTTCGTGAGCGAGGTTTATTTTGTATCGCTTATACTCCCATTCCGCCCTGTCTTGAACCGTAGCCGCGTGTAGTTAGCTGCCGTCTTTTCCTGAGAGAGAGAGAGAGAGAAATTGTGATTCTTCATAATAACTCGCCTCTCTTTTGCTTTCCTCTTTTCGTCACTGGCCTTGCCTCTCATCTTCCCCCAGCTAACTGCCAAGCATCATAACAGCGCTTGCTCGCCCACCGTGCAGGCGCTGCAGCTGCACAGTGTAAGCGAAAGACCCAACCGTCTTGCCGGCCCGGAGGCGGAGGTCGGCGGTCCCTCTCCGAGGAAGGTCCTCGCTCGCACTCCTGGAGGCTGAGGAGCGCAGTAGTACAGTTGAGCGCACAGCAATCAGTGTCATCCCCGCTCATGTCTGTGATCTGCCACGCACAGGGGTAGCCTAGCCTCATCTCATGAATTATGACCACTTTGCCCTTCGACCTCAGCCCCGCGGCATTCACATACCAGCTTGCCAAGGGGGAAGTTCTCGCTGCTTCTCCGTGGAGCTGCAGAACACCGGCCTCTCCTGCTGTTACTGTTTTGCTCCTCAGGACCTCGCTCCTTGGGGATATGACCAGACTCGCCATGGGCTCTTTCCATGCTCATGTCAGCAAGATTACTTCTAGGAGTGACAAAGTACCGGGGAGCCCAATTAAGGATGGCTTTTTCCCTAAACCAACAGTCCTGTGTGCTGCAGAGAGCTTTGTGATCAGTAGGTAAAGGTCACCGAGCACGTTATAATGCAGACAGTGATGTCTCAGTACCTTCATTTCTCGAGTTGCTTCTCCGGGAGGGACTTTGAACTGTACCGCAATCAGCTCTATTAAAGGTTCATGACATTCGCCCACCGGGTCCACCGTCAAACTTAAATCCACTCGTATCAAAGGTTGGGCGCGATTTACCATAGCTACGGAAGACTAGTTCACAATGCTTAGACTATGTTTACACACAAGAATAGCAGGACTACGCTTCACCCGGCTCCTCTTGCCCGTAAACGCCGAAGAGCCCGTCACGGTGGCCAAAGAAAATGAGAAGAGGAAAGGATTATTTACCTTGACACAGGAGACGGCGGATTGAGGGATGATTTTGCTGCGGCGTGACAATGTATATGAGTGACGCATATGCATTGGCAGAAGCCACATCTCTTATACGCTTCCTTTTGTGAACACATTAAAGGCTATTTGAGATTTACACTAAATCAGATTTCATGAGTCAATAACAATTATGGTATTGAATTCCAGACCATTTTCTGCAAGGCATATCAACATGATATTCTAATATTCATCGTACTCTGTCATATCACGTTTAATGGGCCACAAATCCGTTCCAACGATAATTTTAAAACTTTTTCCTCACAATCTTTGGTGCTTTCTTCGTTATCTTTAACACCCTTATATTTGTTATCATTTATTGCTTTACTACCTCATTTTTATCTTCTACCTCACTTATATTCGTCATCCGTTCTTGGATGCAAGGAGCTTTGACTAACTGTTACAAATAACGAAGAGGACGACGAGTTCATTCTAAACGTAAGTTGTGAACCTAATCAACTCAAGCTTATTCATTGCGTAAGAATGCAATACAAACCTTGACTGAAGACTGCCATGAGGCAATTTGGTAGAATTATATGTAAATATATTTAATTACATAAGCATCCTAGTACATCATATCATTATATCCGGACTTTTTTTGCGGTTTTGCGTTTTGCATTAGTGTCTTTACAAAAGGTAAAAGCAGACACCGTAATGTGTATTTATCAAACGCTAGCACTGTGAAATCGTTGTCTGCGTGGAGTAACTAGGACAGCGACGCTTGTAAATACTGAAGGGCAGGTGGCCATTCCAAGTGGTTGCTTGCAATTGGCACTAATAAATGAACCGGTGCGATATGCACTTAATCTTTTGAATAAGTGTTGCTATCAAATAAAGTTTTTTTAAGAGGAAGGGGGGGCGGCGGAGTCGAAAGTGTAG
>NC_091552.1:13916312-13933812 GCF_042767895.1 Penaeus vannamei
CTCTCTCTCTCTCTCTCTCTCTCTCTCTCTCTCTCTCTCTCTCTCTCTCTCTCTCTCTCTCTCTCTCTCTCTCTCTCTCTCAGTCATTCACGCACTCTCACTCCTCTCTCTCTCTCTCTCTCACTCTCTCTCTCTCTCTCTGTCTCTCTCTCTCTCTCTGTCTCTCTGTCTCTCTCTCTCTCTCTCTGTCATTCACGTTCTCTCTCTCTCTCTCTCTCTCTCTCTCTCTCTCTCTCTCTCTCTCTCTCTCTCTCTCTCTCGCTCTCTCTCTCCCTCCTTCCCCCCTCTCTTTCTCTCTCTCAGTCATTCACGCACTCTCTCTCTCTCTCTCTCTCTCTCTCTCTCTCTCTCTCTTTCTCTCTCTCTCTCACTCACTCACTCACTCACTCACTCACTCACTCACTCACTCCCCCACCCACCCCTCTCTCTCTCTGTCTACGCCACATCCTGGTGTAATTTTTCCAGGTTTATTTGCTACAAGATTAATTCGGTGTTTACCTTCGATAATCTTCTCTGCTCAGAAAGTGCACTGTAAGCCATCATTAAATTTGCAACATTATTTGCAGTATTTAGCATGCAATATATGACTCCATTCTTACATTCATCTATCATTGAAGATTTCGACCGTGCACGAACCGTAAATATTGACATCTCATGAATGAAAGCAAACACGGGAAAGGCTAGATCAGTAGCAACTCGAGGTGTCATGGCGTCTGTTTTGATGATTGTTCAGTGAAAATATAACCATTAAAATCATTATTTTCCATCCTTTTTGGAAATTATAGAGACCAAAATGATCGACCATATCCACAAAGCATCCGTAACTTCAGAATAAACCCCATGTGCTTTTTTTTTCCAAAAATAGAATCTCGAGTTGCTACTGATCTAGCCTTTCCCAATGCAACATAGGGATGAGCTTCACAATCGTGTTACAAATGGTGCTCAAGACACCGATGTTTAAAAGAAACAAGTGGAATGCTTGAATGAGGCATCGGCTGTGGGCAAAATCCGAATGTTTTGTGTGATGTGAAGCGCATTGGAGGTTCATTTCAACTGCATGGCACATTCGGCATTGCATGAAAGCGGGCATAAGAGCAGAACTCACCCTCTATATAATACTAATGCCTACGAGACAATTGCAGCAGTATCCTTCAATGATGACCATGGAATATCGACGAAGGACTAGTTCAATATCATTCATGCGAACGCATTTTTATTAGCCAATTTCCCCCCTTGTAAACACGCGGATTTTGGCGGGAGTCGTGTCCTCTCGCCCCCCTCCCTCCCTCCCTCCCCTCCCCTCGGCCCAAGCACTAGGGTTCGTGAGTTGATTTCTTGTTCTTTATTGCGCGGGATTAAATGCAGCACAAAAGCTAACCCTGATAACGGAGTCAATACCATTTGAGTTACGTACTTTTTGTTTGGCAATCGCAGTGTATTATACCCGCAGCAACAAAGTGTCAGATTTAGCGGTAAAAATGGAATTCAATCAGCAGTTGGGGATGTCAGGGGCAGTATCGCGGGATTTTACTCATAACAATTTTGTCATCAGTGTCAGCTCGAGAGTGGGAAGATGAAGCGTTGTTTATGCCCTTAATATCCATCTACGTAAAGGCAAAACGTTATGTCCTCTGCCGGCGCGAAGCCACGAGCCGATTCGGACTCGGCTGAGAAGAGCGGCGGAGGCGGCGGGGCGGCCCCTCGCTGGCGGCGGATGGGCTGCTCCGCGAAAAAAAGAAATTCGCGGATTTCTGCTCCGGGAAAGATCGGGGACAAGATGGAGGACGCGACTCGGGCGCCGAGCATCGGGACCTTCTTACCCCCCCCTCCCCCACCCGCCTGTAGACCTTGTTGGCCTTATTCTCGCTTCCGATTCCTTATCTGTCTTTTCTGATTCTCTCTATCTATCTGTCTCTCGTCTCCTCACCCCCCCTCTCTCTCTCTCTCTGTCCCCCCTCTCTCTCTCTGCCCCCCCTCTCTCTCTGTCCCCCCTCTCTCATCTCGCCCCACACACACACTCTCTCTCTCTCCCTCCCCACTCTCTCTCTCATCTCTCCCCCACTCTCTCTCTCATCTCTCCCCTCCACTCTCTCTCTCTTTATCTATCTCTCCTCGCCTCTCTCCTTTCTTTCCTCCCCATCTCTCCCTCATTGAGTTTCTATCTTGTTTTGCATTTTTATGTTTCCTTACGGTAAAATTGTACCGTATTTTTTGTGTGGATTCTATTATCCAGCCATTTTTATCTGAAAGTCCACCTCAATTACAACCATAGCAGGGATGATCAAGGATTAATCGCCGAGGTCTCCTGAAAGCATCCTTTCCCCCTAAATCGATTCCTGCGTTGACCTAACCCGTTCTGTCCCCGAGCCATTAAGGATAGTATCATCAGAACACTCAGCACCGCGCCGACCAAGAGAAATTGATACTCTGAGGATCCCGGCGTATCCCAAGGGCCTATAGTAGCATATATAATGGAGTCCTGGATATGAGGATGTTGGGTCCAGAGATAAGCCAGCGATGTGTGTGTAGAAAAAAATCACAGTGGATGTTCTCTTTGTGAGATATTGATTCAGATATCCAGCTAAGGCAAAATATGGCACTTGAACTCAACAAGATGTACATTCCAGGTTCTCCTCCATCCTCTAGTCAATAGAATTCGTGACATAACAAGCACAGAAAAGCGTTGTTTGTTATTTCAAGGGTAGAACCGGAAGGCCATTTCAAAGTGGGATAAAACTTCAATACCCTTCTGGAACAGCCTGCCACACCTCCACCCCGGTGATGCCTGTCTCGTTCACCGGCTGCTGTCTCTATAGTTATTACTGCCTCAGGTCGTTCCTTGTTGACTAGAGAGAGAGTATGAGAGAGAGAGGCAAAGAGAGAGGGATAGAGAGAGAGAGAGACAGAGAGAGGGGGGGGGGATAGAGAAAGAGAGAGAGGGGGATGGAGAGAGAGAGAGGGGGTGGAGAGAGAGAAAGAGAGGGGGATGGAGAGACAGAGGAGAGAAGGACAGAGAGATAGAGGAGAGAAAGATAGAGAGAGAGAGGAGAGAACGACAGAGAGGGGAGAGAGCGACAGAGAGGGGAGAGAACGACAGAGAGAGGAGAGAAAGACAGAGAGAGAAGGGGAGGAAGAGAGAGAGATCGTGTTGGTGTGAAAACTGATTTTAGCATATATTTTCCTTTTCCTTTTATTTCATAATGACTTGCATCGCTTATAAATCCACAACTAAGAAATGTAGCTGGCTGTAAAGAAAGGTTAAATCGAGACTTGTGGAGACAGGTTAGTCATAACGACTTCCTGATTTTGGGAGAGTCTCCAAAATGTTTTGAAAAAGCCACAATGTCGAGTTCTGATTTACCTTCGATGCCGCAGAGGTGACGAAATTTCTTTTAAGCGCCTCGTTGGATTCCACTAATGGCTTGTTTCTTTGTTTTTTTTTCGGTTGTGAATGCGACTTTCCCATTCACTGTCAGCCCAGTCAGGGAAATCCTTGTAAGATCCTTTGAAGTCGACGCCAGTATTCTGTAACGTCAGCACAGCGTGTCAAATAAGTCAGAGTAGTGACTGTACCGTCACTCGGTATTGACTCTGTGGTCTCACTCCTGTGTTATCTTCTTGACTGTTAGGATTAACTCTTCTATGGGTTGATATAAGAAGATTATAGTTTTCAAGAACATCTTTGCTCAACTTCGCCTGTAGTAGAAGTAACAGCAACAGGTGACGATATATTCTTGCCTGGTGTTCCCTCCACCTCTCGCAACACTACTTCAGGTAAACACATCCCTGTCACATTTGCGATCTATGGCAGGAGTTTCGACAGTTCCCTCCTTCACAGCTGATAAAAGTCGGATCTTTGGCGACTCCATCACACGCGTTCCGCCATCTGCTTGTGGGATACCATTTTTCTCTTTAGACCAAGGAATATGGAGGTGGCATCTCGGAAGGCAATGGCAGCTCGATCAGAGAGACGAGCTGAGATCCTTCCTTGGTGGTCTCAGGAGGTGTTTTATGACGGGCGTTTGTTCGACACAAGAGCCCCATCGGGTCCTAATGTGTACTAACACACCAGCTCGAGTAGTACGAAGAGGTGGGCTAGTCCCCATCAGGAATCGAAATAAACAGCGCTTTATTCTGTCCAGCCTTGGGTCGTATTCGTCGAAAAGGAATTTCCATGAGGAGGCACCTGTACCATTCATCATCTGAACGTGCAAGAGACAAAAAGGATAGAAAATTAAACCATAAAATGAGAGAAGAGATGGAAGTACTGATGGAAGGAGGATGCCTGAGGTGATACTCTTCAATACGAAATCATTTTAGTATATGATGAAAGATGGATGTGATTCTTGGTGTTCTTTTGTACGAGCACATCAACATGGGATCCTGATGTAAGAATAATGCCTAAAAAATACCCGGCGAAATGCAGTGCTTCTACAGGCTAATGTTTTTTCTGCCTGTCTCAGTTTGCCTCTCTCTCTCTTTCTTCATCCTACACACACACACACACACACATATGTGTGTATGAGTGTATATGTGTGTGTATGTATGTATGTATATATATATATATATATATATATATATATATATATATATATATATATACATACATACATACATATATATATATATATATATATATATATATATATATACACACACATACACATACATACATACATACATACAAACACACATACAAACACACACACACACACACACACACACACACACACACACACACACACACACACACACACACACACACATATATATATATATATATATATATATATATATATATATATATATATACATATATTTACAAACATATGTATATGTGTGTGTGTTTGTATGCACACACATATATATATATGTATGTATATATATGTAGCATGAAGAATGACCCAGCTAGACCAGCTTTATTCAGTGTTTCTTTATAAAGATTAATTTTGGTTAAGAGAGGTTATGAAGGCTTTAGGGCGATTTTTTATGTCCAGAAGGGAGGCGGCCAAGGGATATCCTCGAAGGAATCTGAGTCGCTTGGATGAGATAGCGGTGCTTGAGGCTTCGCTATTTCTTTGCAATTATACATTTCACTCTGTTTCTTCCATGTAAAGGCTATTCAAAATTCTCCGATGAATGTCATTCTTGTACCCATTTATGAACTAAGATTAAGTCTGTCTGTCGAGAGATAAGTCCTAGGCCTCCCCCGAAGCGCAGGAAACCCCAAAGTGCAGGAAGAATGAGTTTCACTTCAGGAGATCCTGCCCGACGTTCCACCTACGGCTGCTCGGCCTCCTCCCCGCCCGGAAGTGTCTTCGGCTGAGGTGTTCCGTGTATCCGTCTGTCTGCTGAGGGGGAGGGGGGGGGGGCTTTTAGCAGCGGCGTTGCTGATCGCTGCTGTCACGGCGACGCTCCTTAAGTGCTGACTCCGCTTCCACGCTGCGTTCGAGGAGAAAAACAAAGAGGGTGTGTTTTGGTTGACTTACAGAAAGTCCATTGCTATAATTGTTTGTGTTCGGGAATAAATTTGCGCGCCCACGTGTGTTTGTTGTAACTATAATGAGGAAAATAATAATGATATTTTGTTTATTATATGTATACAACTGCGGTGACTATTAAGCATGCATTCACGTGGCGAGCATGAGCAACCGGCTCGTCAACGGAACTGCAGTCGCTTTGAGTGCTCTTGCTTCTCTCGCTCCATGGAGTGCGCAGCTGTCCTCGGCTCGCTTCACGTTCACGCCTCACGCACGAGCCCCCGTACCTGCGTACCGTGTCATCGTAGCATCCTTGTTGCGACGTACCGTGGCTTGCTCTAAGCCAAAACCTTAAGAAAAGTAAGAGAAAAGTTAGCATAGTGTTGATATTGGGTTTTGGTCATCTTGTTATGCACAGATATGCAAGCAGTCTCTTCACCAGGGAGGAGGAGGAGGAGGAGGATTTTCTTTGTTAAACGCCTTATACTATCTTTTACATTCTAAGATGAAGTTAGACTTATTTTCTCATGTTTGTTTATTGATATCCTTGTTGAGTAATCCTTTTCGTTCAGTACGAAACCCTAGTCAGTTTTCTATTAAATAGAAAATTGGCAATGGTTATAGAATTAATGCTTGTTCTTGTCATTTTTTTGTAGTAGACAGTACAATCTTTCCCTTCCAAAATGGGCCCAATTTCAACTTTGTTCGATAAACAAAAAGTTTGCTACGACCTCAAGCAATATGTGTTCTAAGATGGTCATCATTTTAATGGCACTGTCTGAACAAGTACAAGAAAGTCGACAGTAACAGCAGCAACAATAACAACAAGAGCATCATCATCAACAACAACAATAACAACGTATATATGAATATATGAATATCTTATCTATAAATCGTAGCGGTTGAGATGCTTTTAAACGATGAAATGATATATTTTTTTAAACAGGCCTATAATTCGAATTAAGAAAACGCTTTTAGCCAGGAATTTGATAAGGCGTTAGATGTTTTAAATGCCGAATTTCTGATCTATATATCTTTTGAATACCAACTTTTATATAAAATGTTTCTCTGTACTACCCGGCCATGCTTGAGAGTGGATTTCTAAATTTCGTTACGTAGAATCCCATGGCAGTTTCTGATTACAGTTTGAAATCATCAGGTATTTACATCTCATTTATATATTAATGGTGGTGGCCTTTGTACTGAATGTTAGACTATTCATTTATTCATGATAAACGTGGAAAATAGATAAACATGAATATTAAATAATTAGATGAATAGAGAAAGGGAAAAGATGAGAGCCGAAGAGAACGACATCGCGCCGTTATGAGATGTTACGATGGAAAATCTTAACAAATCTGTGTAACTGAACGCACACACAGGGTGATTACCTTCACTGTTCTAGTCCTCTCCTCCCCACCTCTCTCTCCCTTTCTTTCTGTGTGTGTGTGCATGTGTGTCACAGGATCTTTGAGTATCATTGGCTGTAGATTCCAGATACATCCCACATACTGCTGTCAAACGAGGGTGCGTTCATGTAGACTGTCAGACTTGTGCTTTCCCGTTTGCTTATCAGTACGTCATCCTTGGGGCACTGGTCTTTTGATGCCACAAATGAATGAAAGACAAGTAATAATACATACATATGTCGGATCTGGATCGTGTTCTGGTTCTGTTCTTATAATTGCACTATATCTTTTTAGGGGTCTTTTGTCTGCCCATCACTCCATGTAGCTTGACTGATGTTGGAATCTCCGGCTCAGAAGGGCTTGCTTGGGTTTGGCTTCCGTTGGCCCTGTGGAGGACCCTCTGTCTGCGGTATTTCCTTGACCTGTGGGACCTCAGAGGTTGCAGCAGCGTCTGGGGTTGCTGTGCTGAAGCATGCTCGCCTCTTCATAAAGTGTTTAACATCAACCTCATTTTTTCTTGCCCGTCGGAAAAATCCTACCCTCCCTTACTTTACTGTACAGTCAAAAGCATCCTCCGAGTATTAGAGGCTTGCGCCGGCACGGAAGGAAGTGGATGAACAAACAGTGCCTTTATACAGAGCATTAAAAGGGCAGCTTTCTGTAGCTTGTGCGCCGCAACATTTTCTGTGAAAGGATATTTGATCCCGAAGGATTTACCGAAATGAGAACTATATGCTTCATAGTACCGTATTCTTAATATATCCGTAGTTATCTTTTGTTGAAAATATGATTCGACATCCTCGTATATCATCACGTATTTCTAATCAGTTGCAGAGAGATCTTGGCTTCATCAGCCATCATCACATCTGCGGCGGGTAAAGTCTACCATGAACACTGTAGACGCAATATGAAGTCTGTTCATGTGCCGGACGTAAATATATTTTCAATTAAGGAAACCTGTCTATGTTCTTTCAAATCTTTTACAAATCTGTAGTAGATATCAAGCTAAAAAATTATATTATCTCTTTTATTGTCGTAAACATATCTTCAGACAGACCAACAATAATATAACTGATCTGCATAACTCGTCATCCAAAGAAACCGCTGTCGGCATCTCACGAACACCCGTTTTCTGTGGATGTGAGAAATGGATTCGAATAGTTTTGACTTATTTTTCGTCTTTTTTCCATTCACAATTCAACTCCATCGATTAAGACAATCTCTGAGAGAATAAGTGGGAGGACAGGTACATTCCGAGCCATTCTCCTTTGAAGATCGACCTTTTTTCGTGAGAGCATTTCGGTCTCCTCTGCGTCTCATTGAGGTACATGACTGAGCAGTTTGTGGTGTCGGCTTGTTGCTCTTTTTTGCCGCGGTACTTACTTTACTCGGCCATAATCATAAGCTTTTTTATTTTAAGAATCACCGTCTGGTCTGACGAGATCGCAACGATAATGAGTTTTCTTTATATAAATATAAAATGCAGGGTATAGTTTGTTGTTGTTGTTGTTATTATTATTATTATTATTATTATTATTATTAAGAATATTAAATCAGACGGTGGTTGTTCGTCATTACGTTTTATGTTAACATAACATGTAATGGGATATACACTGATCATTTATAGTATTAAATAGCGACGCAGAGACTGATGAAAGAAGAAATCGTTACTTGGACTCAACCCATACCTTTTCTTGTCAAATCCTACAAGAAAAGAATATCAGACACAAGAAATTAGAGACACAGTAAACTGTTTTTCTTACACTAATTAAACCTCCTCACTCTTGCCATAATAAACGACCTGGCAAAATTAGATAATGAAGGAGAGGGAATCATCTGCGTGGCTAAACTATCCCAAATAACACCCGGTAAAGATAGTCTTGTTAATGAATTCAGTTCGAAACATCTAAATCGAGAATGAGTAGAAGTTTTAGCGCAAAGCCCCCCCGCCCCCTCTTGGTAAAATTCGTGTATTTTCTGTAATAATATTAATAATGATAATGGTAATAACAGTATTAATAAGATAAACCGTAATCATGTTGGTGATGAAAAAAAATAATGATAGTAATGATGATAATGGAAATGATAACGAAAAAGTTAATAAGGAAAGACATTCCTCTTTGAAATAACGAGAAAGGGTCATATTTTTGTACATGATTTTTTTTTTCTTTTTTTTTTTAGACTTTAAAATATATATTTTACTTTAGATAGCTGTTAGATTTCACATTTTACTTTCTAGTTACAGCATATGAGAAGGTTGACTATGATAGTGACAGTTAATATGATCACAATAATGAAAATGGTAATGATTACTGAGATAAGTCACAGTGATAATGTTTATGATGATGATGATGATGGTGGTGGTGGTGGTGTGATGATGATGATGACGATGATGGTGGTGGTGATGATGATACTGATGATGATGGTGGTGGTGATTGTGATTATAATAATGATAAGGATGATATAGATAATGATAATAGTGCTAATAAGAATGCTGATAATGATGATGATACCAATACTGATGATAACTGTGGTAATAATGGTGATAATGATATTGGGAATGAAAATAGTAATTTTAATGATAATATTGATAATGATATTGATAACGATGATGATAATAATGGTATTTACAATAATGATACTGATAATAATGATAATAAAAACAATAATAATAGTAATAAAAATGATGATAATAATCCTTATACTAATAAGGGTGATATTAATGATAATGATAATAATACTTATACTGATAAGGGTGATAATAATGATAATGATAAGAATAAGAATAATGATAATAATAATGATAATAGTAATAACATTAATAACTTATAATAATGTTAATGATGATAATGAGAATAATGATAATGATAGCGATAACAGTTATAATAATAATAATAATAATAATAATAGTAATTACTCTAGTAATAATAATGTTAACAACAAAAATAACATTCCTAGCGAGGATGATGACTGCAATATCATTAGTACTCGTGATACTGATGACAATAGTAACGTTGTAATAATAATAGTAATAATGTCAGTGATTTTCATTGTGGAAACGATAAACATCATATTGATAATGACAAGCTTTAGTATGATAATGATGAGCATGACAATAATAAAGATGAAGATAGCGAAGATGATTATAATGATAACGATACCAATGATATTCGGCTTATCAGCAATGATAATGATGGTGATAATAGCGATGCCAATAATTAATGGTAATCGCGATAAAAATACAATAGTAATGGAGTTGAAAATCATTGTAGTGTAAGTAACAACTGTTATGAATTTGGATCATACATTTGACGCTTAATTGTTTGCATAGATGGCGTGAACACAAACTGCTTAGTTTTCCTGTTCTACGATTGTTTGTTATTGGTGTCGTTGTCGTTATCATGATTATTATTATTACTTATATTACTGTTTTATTATCATTATTGTTATTATCATCAGCTTTTATCATTATTGTTATTATCAATATCATTATAATCATTATTATCGTTATAATAATAATAATTATCATTTACATTATCGTTATCATTATTATCTTCATTATTATGATCATTATTATTACTATCCATCAACACTGATCAGCATCATACCAAAATATCCGTGTTGAATGTCATTACCGCCCATTTTACTTCAAACACGCGGGAAATTGTGTGTCGACCGCTGTTGTTTCCTGCGCTTGGGATGGAGGAGAGCCGTAATTAACCCTCAACGTGGCCGAGAGGTGAGAAAGTGATACGGTTTCTCTCTGCTGTTATTAACACAACCCTGATTTGATGTGTCGTCCGTGCCTGGGTGAGGGTGAGGTTCCAGTGAGGTGTCCTTCTGTCTAGGGTGTTGGAGGTTGGGTGTTAATTCCTTCCTTTGGTGTTAGCAGTCGCTGAGTATATAAAATACGATTTGCAAGTTTTTACTATTTTGTTAAGCTGTGTATTATCCAGTGTAGATACTCATGGTTTTGAGTGTTGGTAAAGAGGGGAAAAATAGTTAATAACTTATGAAAGAAAAAGTCCTCTGTCACTTTTCGCTACCGAGAGGCGGGATGGTGTGGGCGGTTAACCTCCAGCCTTTTTGCGTGCTGGGCTTATCTCCATCTCATTCCACATCCTGGGTACACCTTGATTACCTGCTAGTCCAGCCAGAGGAAATAGTGGCTACGAATGATTGAGTAAAGTTCTATTTCCCTTATTTCTAATTGGTGTTGATTTCTTTGGATAGGGTTTAGGGAGCCAAGGGAAGATGCTTAACAAGAGATAAGAAAGGAGTATTATCAAGATAACTTCAGTCCAAATTTCGGTTCCTTGGAATGATATTTTTTCTCTTTAATCATCCTGGCCAGAGAACCTTTTAAGAACAGGGAATTCATTAATTTGAAATGACGGGAGAAGCCGATGCGTTTAGAGTAATCATAATTAACATTATAAGAAAAATGCATTTTCTTAATTAAGCATGTAACTTGAAGGGTTTGAAAAAAATATTCAAGTGGGAGCCTAAGACGCAAAAATTCTCTTTATTTTGAATTAAATCCTGTCTTGAAGCTGACTCAAAACCTAAATGCACCAATAAGAGCATTGCATTATATCAATACCTGCTTTTAATAAAGTTGCTTCTTTGCTGCCTGAAGATAGTGAATCTGATATCTAAAGTAAATTATTTCAATGAATTTAAACAATTTGACTGATGACATTTAGGAGAGCTTTTGGTAATTCTAATAATAGATACGTACATACTTTTTAGCAGTGACACGATGTACTGGAATGAAAAACGACATTGATATATGGTCAGTATTGCGTTCACTTACTTTCTTCCTCAAGGACTGTGGCTATACAGAAAACATCCCCAGGAATATCTTGCAAAATGTTAGTTGTTTCTGCCATCAAGCTTACTTTAGAAGGGAGAAGAATAATCATTTGCTTTTCAGAAAAGAAGTGCGTTGCTATTCCGTTGGCAATTAAAAAGTTTATTAATAATACTCCTGGCAAAGAGTCTGCCTTTCAGAATGACCAGAACCCATTACCATATTTACGTAATAGGAAAAATTGTAATGGGAGATTAATGCGCTGGGCTTTTCATTTAGAGCTGAATATATTAAAGGTTCAGGAAATGCAGGGCGGACTTATTGAGCTCCGCCCTCTGCGAGTCCGTTTGGCGAGTGAGCCTTGGAGCGGCAAATCTCTCCGTTTTATCTTGGGGGAGGGTTATCGTTAAAAAGGTATATCATACTCTTTTTCTCTTTCATTTTCTTATAGTTACATCTAATGGTAGCTATTTACATCCCAAGGTTAAGCATAAAAAAATTCAATTTAGCTTTCCACTTACCATTGCGAATGCGCGGTGGCTGTTCTTTTGTTTTGCCGTCTCCGAGTACCTGCTCTTTGGCTACTCTTCCTTAAGTGAACTCTTAAGTGTTGGCCGTTTAGTTCTTTCAGGTATATTCAAGTGTTACAACTCTTTTTTATCTATGTTTGTCTCTATACCAGGGGTTCTTAATCTGGGGTTCATAATGGGTTTTAGGGGGTCCGCGAGGATCAGAAAGAATCATTATTTTTTGCATAGAATGGAATGTGTTCTTTTTAGGTTGTTTACATTAAAGTTTGATAATTCTTTACGTATCTCATATATCAATGAGACAACCAAATCTCAATAAATAAAGTACATTATAAACACTGCATGCAAAGTTTTGTTTATGTGATTTCTGGGGAAGAACCACTGCTCTAAGAGTTTAGTGTGTTAATGGTAACAACTGTGATATAGATGATAGTAGAAGTAGTAGTTATATCGCTATTAGCAGTGATAATAATAACAATAACATCAGTGGTGTGAATGAGGATGTTGATGACGAATGGGATTATCATAGTAGATAATAACAGACATATAAATACCACGATAACAATAACTGTAATGTTAATGCCGTACAAGTGTTAATAACGGTAATGATATTGATAATAATGATAAGAATAGTTATAGTGATAATATGATAACGATAACAATAACAGTAACATAAATGAACAAAAATAGAAATGAAGATATTAATATGGATGGTACTAGTAATAGCAGAAGTGAAAATTACACTAATAATTATATTGATGGTAATGATAAAAAAATATTGTAATAATGATGATAAGGAGAATGATGAGAACGACAAAAATTATGATAATGGTAATGATATTGATGATAATGATAATTAAGGTAATGGCAATATTGATAATTATACTAATAATAACAATAATATTGATAATGACTGTGACGGCAACGATAATGATGATAATTATGGTGATGACAGTAGTGGTAGTAGTAATAATAATAGTGATAATATTAATAATGATAATGATCATGAGAAAGTAATAATTATTATTATCAACATAATTATAATAACAATGATAATATTAATAGTAATGATAAAAGTATTGATAATAATAGTAGTAATAATGATAATAGTAATAATAATAATGAAAATAAGAATTATTACAAAAATAGAAAGACTAAAAAGAAAAGAAAACTGAAGCAGATTTTCAGATTACGAAAGCTTAGTCTATGAGATCATCGCGATTACCTGTTTGTTGAAAAGAAGCATATCTACGAGAAATGTCATTCTTATTATTGCAAAATCTGTTACCATTTTGTCAACTTCATTTCTGTTTACATCATTTATGCACCTCTGTTATTGTTGCTATTGTTCTTGTTCTTGTTCTTATTATTATTATTATTATTATCGTTATTGCTATTATCATTATTATTATAATTTATATTATTACTATCATTATTCATATTATTACTACTATATTATTGTCATTACTATCATCATTACTAATACTGTCATTATTATGGTGATGATTACTGTCATTGTTATCATTATCAACTGTATCTTCATCATCACTATTGCCATCATCATAATAATTATCATTATTACCATTGTTATTATCATTATCATTTTCATTATTATGTTTGTTATTGTCATTTTTATTACTATCATTAATAGCAATAGTGACGTCGTTTCGCTCATTCTCATCATCATTATCTCTACAGCTGTTGCGTAATTATTAGTATTAATAACAATGTGATTACGTTACTGGAAGTCTGCCTCTTAGGGGGATAATAGGATTAATACCATTGTTATCACCGTTTTCATTGCTGTTCTTTATCATCATTACCGCTACAATTAAGACAATGAGGCAAGTATAATGTGCACGAGATATATATATATAGGATCATGTGTATAAAAAAGAAAGTAAGAAAGAAAAAAAAACATGCAGAGAAAATTGAAGTAAAGTGGTTTAATTCCATTATTAGCCGGTATAAAATCTAAAAAAAGGGATAAATCTGGACTTCCTTGTTTGGATTGTTGAAAGAAGCGATGTGAATATTTACGAATCATGTATTGTTTTCAATATCCTTTTTTGGGGTGTATGCTGTATTTAACGGTAAAATATAGTCGTCAAGTACCATATTTGGGTGACAGTTACAATAAGAATCGATTGACTCATCACATACTATTTTTACATATTATTTTACATATGATTTTTATACAGCGTTGGAAATTAAATACATCCCTAGTCTACTAATTTTATCCCACGCGTATTCTACCGGGAATTACTTATTTTAATTTACCTCAATGAGAGCAAGATGGAGAGTAGATTGCAATGTCGTCTTGCATTTAGCTTCTCGATAATGGCATCGCCGCTAATGACCTCGGTTGTTGACGCGGCAGATAGTTTTAAATAATAAATCTCAGTAATGGCAGAGCCGGTTGCCGCTGGTTCTGATTTCCTCGTAGATTGTTTGTGTTTCCTTGTCAATCGGCGGTGTGTTTGAATGTCTTTGTTTGTTTTGATCTCGATGTAAATGCATACGGGTTTGATCTGTACAACTTTGAGGCATGATTTGTTGTAGTTGATCACTTTTTTATTTTTTTCGATTTTTACTGGTAATTAGGAAATGAGTGTAACATGGTAGTTATGCCTATTATTCAAGACGCAGATACGAACATATTTACATTGCGACATCTTGCATGAAGTGAAATACCTTAACTAAAAGACCCCCTTGATAAGGACTCTGCACTGGAAGAGGAAGAGAGAAAGTGAGGGAGGGAGAGAGAGAGAGAAAGTGAGGGAAAGAGAGAGAGAGAGAAAGTGAGGGAAAGAGAGAGAGAGAGAAAGTGAGGGAAAGAGAGAGAGAGAGAAAGTGAGGGAAAGAGAGAAAGTGAGGGAAAGAGAGAGAAAGTGAGGGAAAGAGAGAGAAAGTGAGGGAAAGAGAGAGAAAGTGAGGGAAAGAGAGAGAAAGTGAGGGAAAGAGAGAGAAAGTGAGGGAAAGAGAGAGAAAGTGAGGGAAAGAGAGAGAAAGTGAGGGAAAGAGAGAGAAAGTGAGGGAAAGAGAGAGAAAGAGAGAGAAAGTGAGGGAAAGAGAGGGAAAGAGAGAAAGTGAGGGAAAGAGAGAGAATGAGGGAAAGAGAGAGAATGAGGGAGAGAGAGAGAATGAGGGAGAGAGAGAGAATGAGGGAGAGAGAGAGAGAGAGAGAGAGAGAGAGAGAGAGAGAGGAGGGAGAAAGAAAGAGAGAAATAAAGAAGGAAGAAGAGAGAGAGAGAGAGAGAAAGGGGGAGTGAGGGGAGGGAGAGAGAGAGAGAGAGAGAGAGAGAGAGAGAGAGAGAGAGAGAGAGAGAGAGAGAGAGAGAGAGAGAGAGAGAGAGAGAGAGAGAGAGAGTGGGGGGGAGAGTAAGGGAGAGAGGGAGAGAGAGAGAGAGAGTGGGGGGGAGAGTAAGGGAGAGAGGGAGAGAGAGAGAGAGTGGGGGGGAGAGTAAGGGAGAGAGGGAGAGGGAGAGAGAGAGAGAGAGAGAGAGAGAGAGAGAGAGAGAGAGAGAGAGAGAGAGAGAGAGAGAGAGAGAGAGAGAGAGAGAGAGAGAGAGAGAGAGAGAGAGAGAGAGAGAGAGAGAAAGAGAGAGTGAGGGAGAAAGAGAGAGAGAGAGAGAGAGAGAGAGAGAGAGAGAGAGAGAGAGAGAGAGAGAGAGAGAGAGAGAGAGAGAGAGAGAGAGAGAGAGAGAGAGCAATGACGAACAAATATCACGTGTTCTTAGAATGCTCAGCCGAGCAATTGGAGAACATCTACATTAGCTTTTAATTTGTATCCACGATCGGTCCGCGGTTGGTTTAAAGAGGTTTAGCGTCACAGTGAACACAATGGGTTTACAATGTTCATTTCTCTTCGTAACGATGATGTGCCATAGAGAGGCTGCCCATTTTGTAAAAGACCAGAGCTTTACCACAAGTGATTTCCATCAGTCCATAAAACACAAAGGCTAGTTTAGCTTCGAGATCTTTGCTCGTAGCCTGAAAGCTGTGGGATACTGATTCTCCGAGTCGGTTTATCGTCGAAACAAGAACTAAACAGTGGGTCTTATGCTTGACGGCGGCTCTTAGGGTTTACCAATGTCCTTGTATGACAGTTGAAGTTCTGGCGTTGGCAGTAATGACATTTTAAAGAATTTCAAAACTCCGAGGCTTACGAGTGATATAAAGAGGCGATTATCTAAAATGCATCAGGAAGTGCTCACCTGCAAAACAGGCGAATGATATGAGCAACATGCTTGCAAAATTTGATTTCATTATTATCACTATTGTATCAGATGATTCTCCGTGAAAAGAGGGAACAATTGGATCAAATATGATAGTAAAAAGAGAATTTTTTTTTAAATACACGAATTATATGCGCTACTCATTATCACAGCTCACAAGAATACAAAGTAAGAGAAAATTCCCGCACCATTTCACAGATATGCTGCCGAATATGAGCAAAAACTCACATAATGATATGAATTTGTAGTCACTCACTTAACAAAACGTAGAATTGCTCTCCAGACATTCGCCCAGAGATTTATGTGCTATCGGTGGACAGTCCAAACACTCGCTTATGCAGCCTAGTCACTCATACAACGATATCTTGGCCATTCTTAAAGAAATACTTGATTTTATTTTTCTCGTAATCTGGTGGTATCTTGCAGTGCCTTACGGTTATGAAAAAAAAAATCACTGAATTGTGATTGTAAAAAAATCCCACGACTTAACTCGTCTACACAAGTAGGGGAGCGTTATAGCGCGCAACAGCTTCACAAATTGTAGTCCAGTGCCACAGCCCCCGATGTGTCCGATTTATGCTAGGAGAGCACCTGCAGCCGGGCTTAGCAACCCCATATTACGATTCCACCTCTAAGAAACCATCTCGCATGCCAAGGCGGCTGCTGTTCCTTCTGCAGACGGCAGCTACGCGAGAGTGTCCTAAGCGTGAAGGAGCGGCATCCCTCGCGCTCCGGATGAAGGCGCCGAGGGGTCCGATCGAGCCAGACCTGCTCAGGACGCACCTGCTAGCGAGATTCGTCAGGCCATTCCGAGTCCTTTTCAGTCTGATGACCGCGATGGCAGCATCTTGACTTCGGGCGGACGCGTCTCTGTTATTGTAGGGAATGTGCTTAATACACATAAGCGTCGGGGCATCTTGCTGCTCCCCCGAGGCCATTCACGGAAATGGAAAACATGGACGGAGATCGTTACGCCCAAGCGCTGAGAGTTAGGGAGGCAGGGCGCTGACTTAAAACAAGGAGAGAGTGA
>NC_091552.1:13941312-13946312 GCF_042767895.1 Penaeus vannamei
TTTAGACGCTCATGCCTATGATAGTAAAACGTGTATGTACCTATTTACTCCAGTTGTGTATGATGGGCGTCTATTCAGATGACTGCATCTCATCACGTATACTGTACTTTTTCTACCTAAATACTGTACTGCATAAAAATAATACACAGAAACTATGCATGTAAGTTAGATACGCTTAAGCTCATCATTATTATTATCACTGCTACAACTTCATTATCTTCGTGATTATTGCTATCATAGGTGTAACAAATGTTGCTGCTTATATTGTCATGACTCATATTTTGTAATTATCGTCACCATTATCTCCATTATCTTTATCATTACCATTATCTCCCATTACCTTTATCATTACCATTATCTCCATTATCTCTATCATTACCATTATCATTACAATCACTACTAATATTGTCGTTATCATACTCATCATAATGCTTATAACCCTTAACATAATTATCATCAATATCACTTCGAGAGGTGGCGGGACTGACCCAAGGAACCCCCCCCCCCTCCAATGGTCACACTTTTTAAACGCAGAAAATCCATCTATCAGCACGCAGAGTTTCAAATGGGTATTTAGGTACCTGAGATAGTCGTTAGTCTATTGAAAAGAAGCAAAATGCAGCGCCTTTGGGGAGAAATACGGCTATCCCAAACAGGTGTTCAATTCCCTTCCACTGGTATTAAAACTGTTTCCATCCTCTCCTACGCTAATACGGGAAGTTCGTAACGATATACGTAACTCAAACGTCGATAACTATGACATTTTCCTTATAAGGCATCGGAACTTGTCTTGATTGTACGTGTGTGTGTTGTGTTGTATATGTGTGTGTGTTTGTTGTGTTGTATATGTGTGTGTTGTGTTGTATATATGTGTGTGTTTGTTGTGTTGTATATGTGTGTGTGTTGTGTTGTATATGTGTGTGTTTGTGTGTGCGTTGTGTTGTATATGTGTGTGTTTGTGTGTGTGTTGTGTTGTATATGTGTGTGTTTGTGTGTGTTGTGTTGTATATATGTGTGTGTTTGTTGTGTTGTATATGCGTGTGTTTGTGTGTGTGTTGTGTTGTATATGTGTGTGTGTTGTGTTGTATATGTGTGTGTGTGTTGTGTTGTATATATGTGTGTGTTTGTTGTGTTGTATATGTGTGTGTGTGTTATGGTGCCGAAGCGAAGCGGGAACAGATGACCGGGTGATATGCATTTATGATTTTTATATACATTTAAGTTATTTATTCTTGTTTCCTTCCTTCTTTCTTTCTAGTTTCCCCTTCGTTCTTTCTTTCTTTGTCATTCCGAAATAAGGAATTAACACCCGTTTTCTTTCATATCATCATAACCAGTAAAAAAAAAAAAATCTCCCATTACATTATCAGTATTACCATTATATCATTATTGTCAGTCAATAATAAATTGTTATTCTCCCAATTAGTTCTAGTACCATTATATTAAAGATCATTATCACAGTATCACATTACCATATTTATTATTTACGTCTATCATTATTATCACTTTTATTATCGACGTTATTGCCCTTGTCATTTTGGAACCGTCGGCATCAAGTTGTTTCTGATTAATACATCACTTGCAGTTTCTACGAGGATGTGAGGCCGGTGTTCCACGGCTTGACTTATCCGGAACAACTGCGGAAATTTGTAAGAAAATATCATCCGTTTCGTCATCTATGTTTTCGTGTGATCATCACATTTAATTCTCTCTCACTCACTCTCTCTCTCTCTCTCTCTCTCTCTCTCTCTCTCTCTCTCTCTCTCTCTCTCTCTCTCTCTCTCTCTCTCTCTCTCTCTCTATATATATATATATATATATATATATATATATATATATATATGTATATATATGTATATATATATATTATATATATATACATACATATATATATATATATATATATATATACATACATATATATATACATACATATATATACATATATATATATATATATATATATATATATATATATATATATATATATATATAGTACACACCCATATATGTGTATGTGATTTGTGTGTGTTTACACAATAACATATACACACCCGCTCGTGTGCATCTCTGCGCCAGGGCCTCCCACTAGTCAGTCCGCCAAAGTCTGTCTTAGTGAAATAAAAACCGTCGCTGAAATTGCGAGGATGATTGAACGCCGAATGGACAGGGTTGTTACTGACACCGGCGGTAGATCACGGGAGGGCAGGCGACTCCTTTCTCAAACTTCCAGGCTTGAAAAGTTTGCTTGTTATGATTCATAGAATAATCTACGGAACGTCGAGTATATCAGAATATATGTACCTCAATATGCTTATATGTATAAGTAAATTTACATTAGATATATGTGTGTGTGTGTGTGTATGCATATACGTTATAAGTTGTGTGAGGTTAGTTATTCTCGATCGCATCTTCCTCATCAGCTGTATTCATATCTTCTCATTACTGTTTTACCCAATGACCCATTGGCTGAACTCTCGGGTCAGATCGTGCCATGTGCCTGTGTGTGGCGGGGGTGGGGTGGGGTGGGGGGGTGGGGGGGCAATGCACAAGCCAACATCCTCGTGCATTCTGCTGGATCCGCGTCACTCAGTCGCTATTCCGTCATTTGTGGCGATGGCGTGTCCTTATATGCAACGTATTAAAGCCATATACTATATCAAATTCTGAGATAGCGGTGCGCTGTCATTATGGTATATCCGTGCACTTTTATTATGATATAACCATACGCTGTTAAATCACTGCTGCTACGCTTTAATCCGTACTCTATTATTATCATCATCGCGCCATCATATCGCTCGTGACAAGTTAATTAAAAACGTATTTTTTCTGCAAAGGACGCCATTCAGGACAAAAAAAGGGGGAAAAATCTGAAGTTGAAAATGAACTTGTGTCCACTGATTACTTTCAGTCTTCGGTGCGCACCTGAGTCGAATCAGACGGCGATTTCTTCTTTACGGAAATATGAATTTGGAAGAGCGATGTGTGTGTGTGTGTGTACATATATATATATATATATATATATATATAAATATATATATATACAAATATATATACATATATATATGTATATATATAAATATATGTATATATATATGTATATATATAAATATATATATATACATATATATATATACATATATATCTGTATATATATATTTATATATATATACATATATATATATATGTGTGTGTGTGTGTGTGTGTGTGTGTGTGTGTGTGTGTGTATATATATATATATATATATATATATATATATATATATATATATATATATATATATATATATATATATGTCTTTAGTTCGTTTGTATGTATGTGAAACCTCTATCAACCGTAGGCCTATAAAGCCCACACGTCACTCCAAATTAGCGCTCTATGGGATGCTGTCGAGCAGGTCCATCACATGCCTGAGTAAGTGTAGGCCATTTCAACAGCATTGCAAGTGTATCAAATCTGTCATGGTACCTTATGCATGTAGCTCGTGTGCAAAACGAAGCAGTAACTCGTGTCTTCGAAATCTTAATCTTTCACTGGAAGTTTTGTGTTAAGCTAAAATGAATATGGATCATCATCTTCAACAACACGTTATATATTAGTTATGCAACATAATACACAAGAAAATAAGTGTTTGATTATTGCAAGAGGGAAATAAAGCTGGCTTCTTGCTCAAATGTGAGAGAGCTTACATTAACGAATCCTTTCTTTTTCTCGTGAAATACAAACATGAAAAAAGCAGTTTGTTTCCCTAATGATAACATTATTTACAAGCCGGAAGCACACAACGGAAGACTGAGTATACAAGCACTATGGCAGCCCCTGGTATTATAGCTTTCACAAGGTCATACATAAAAGGTCGAATTACTGAAAAACAGAACAACCGCACAGCGATTCCAATGAAACCCGAGTACAAAACACTTCATTTGCACGCAAGAAGTAGATTTAGAAGCGTTAAAAGGTCAAGGATACAATAACTAGTGTACATAGCCTATATAAACATACATGCAAACCTTTAACGAGCTCCATGCTGTA
The DNA here is from genome assembly GCF_042767895.1 of Penaeus vannamei. Classification (NCBI taxonomy): domain Eukaryota; kingdom Metazoa; phylum Arthropoda; class Malacostraca; order Decapoda; family Penaeidae; genus Penaeus; species Penaeus vannamei. The sequence goes on from NC_091552.1 coordinate 13,945,345, forward strand.
CTTCCGGCCCTTCACCAACAATTCCTATCCACTAATTACGAACGATTTTCTTGTCAGCGAGTCCTGTTTTAGTTCAATAAATGGGCAAATCTAAAGTAAGAATTCAATGATTGATTAATTCCTGAAATGTAATAGGAACTCATTCACTTCCAGGCGCCGAAAGAGAGCCCTTGTCCTGCTGGTTCGTGCGGTTAAGAAGTACGGGGTCCTGTGCTTCCGTGTTTCCTTGGCTGGTCCGTGGAGCATGGGACTTAATTCTTCTTTGCGGATGCGCTATGGAGGGGTTTTTATAACAGACGGTACACGAAAATTTGAAAACGCACACCATACCCCATTCTTTATGGAAACACTATGGAGGGGTTTTATAACAAATATACATGAGGGATATGAACATGCAAAGTTTGAATGTTGTGGACCTGGTGCTGCCTCCCAGACTGCACATTAATGAAATGGTTTGTCGCTGTAGTTCTTCCGGAAAGGGAGTCACTCTTACAAGCCATTCTTTACTTCACAGCTGGTCAGTTGATGGTTCTCGGGTTTAAAGCCAGCCCTTGATTCGCTCTCCTTTGGGCCTTTGACAGACCTTGAAAGACTTAACTAAAATCCCAAGTATTTGTTTTTTTTTCTCCAAACGTAGAACAAAGTTGTGCGCTGACGGGAAAATGTAAATACTATTAATTATAATAGTGATGAAGACACGACTAAAGCCTCAGAAAGATAAAAATACGCATTCCCAGGAATTAGAATCGAAGGAATGATTGAACAGTCTCGCGGCCACAAGATGGAGCCTTAAAGCATTGTGGATTTTTACAAGTATTTAACTCAGTCCGCACGTACTGTCTCTTGGCCATGTTTCTCGCCGAAAGAGGGATTAGACGGGTAAGGACGGGGAGGCGAGCCAAAGCGCAGCCGGCCGCACTCGACACTCGGGGAAGACCCTCAAGCACCGGCGGCGTAAGGGAGGGCGA
>NC_091552.1:13961312-13968812 GCF_042767895.1 Penaeus vannamei
TGACTGCACCAGAAATAACTTGTTTACCTGTTACGTTCAATGAAGTATCGTATAAAAAACACGCATCTACGTTGACCACACTGCTAACTTGACATAATTTCAGTAACATTTACCTGCCTGTCTATCGAACATTGACGAGCAGCATCCCGAGTTGACAGTGACGTAACCCCAAGGTTGGTTTTATTTTGAAATGCCACCCGGAAAATTTTCATGGCACGGAAGGTTTAAACGTTGCCATGTCCGTGCCGAGGTTTGAGGGATAATGCATTTGTGTCTTGGCCTTTGAACATAGACTTCGACCTGAGGAAGGGGAGGGGGGTCACGATGACCTCAGGGTCAGGGTAGTTAGGAAAGAGGTTGATTCCGCTCGCTGTGGTAATAGGCGGTTCCTATTAACATAGTTGTAGTAAACCGTGTCATTCGGAAATCATGATGTGTATGGCAGCGGTATGTGCTGCACAAAGGGAGATTTGGAGATTTCAGTGCCCTGAGCGAGGAGGTGGTGACCTGACTCCACGCGCGGCGAGGGAGGGGAGAGGGAGGAGCCTCGGACAGCGTGGATGATTCCGTTGTTCAGCTGGAGTGATGTGGATGCTCCATGCGGGTCAGAGGTGGTGACCCCAGTGACCCCAGATGCAAGGCGGACTTTGATGTTACCCCCCGCCCTCCCCCTCCCCCGTCTTTGCCGCTGTTCCCCTGCGTCACCCCCTACCCCACAAAGCCTCCCCTTCCGCCACAGCTCATCTGCCCCCAAACCCAAATTGCCCCCCTCCCCCACAACCACACCTGACGTGACCCCCACACCCTACGACCCCCAACCTCACCTCCCCCTACATATACCCCTACCTACCACCCCCATTCCTGCCCTCTCACCCACCTGCTTCCTTACGCCCTACCTCCCCGACACCCCACTCCATCGCCACCCGGCCCCTACATCCCTCCCCTCCTCATACATTCCCTTCCCCATTGCCCCCCCCCCACACACAACCCCAACAACCCTCACTCCCTACACCCGAGCTCCACCTGCCCCCATACCCCCACATCCTCCTCACACCACACTTCATATACCACCCCACCCTACTTACGCCATTACCCCCCCACCCATGTGCCACTGCCCCCCTCCTCCCTTCCGCCGAGTTCGCAAGCCATTTTCGCCCCCTTGTCCCGCCCTGCCTCACGCCTCGCAATTCTCCGGGACAAAGGACACCCCTTTGGCGTAAGGGCGCAGGAGTAGCCTTACTCTGTCTTTTGACTCTTCATGGTTCCTTTGATAACTCTGTGAATGAATGATATCACAGAATGGTGAAGAAGCTGCTACCCTTTTGAACATCAGTGGAACCAGGCTGCTCCTATTACCACTGCTCTGGATGCGCCACGAGGCACCAATACCCTGGTTGCTTTTGCGACGGCCGATACCCCTGCTTTTCGCTGGGTGTGCATGGTGCCAAATGACAAGGCTGGCCCTGAGTGTGCATGTAGCGATCCGTGGCACTGCTGCCCTCTCATATGTTTGACACCAGTTGATGCCGCTGCCAATAAACCTCTGTAAGTAGCGCCTCTACCTTGGATATGGAATGTTTGTAACATTATTACGGGTTTGTACGGTCGACGGTGGGCGCCTTGCTTCATCTGGATGTGGTGAGCGTCCGTCCGGACTTTCATCACACGTCGTGCAAAGCAGAGAGGTGATTGGTTAATGTTCCGAATGGTATAACTGGGAATGAGGTATTGTGTCATCGATCGCCGTCTTTTGGCATTTACGACACGTTGGCATATGGAAATGTATCGTCGTAAGTGAGGCATCGCGAAACATGTCTATGTATGGGTGACGGCTCAACCTCTGGCAGCTCTCGTGCTTGCAGGAAGAACCGAAAGACATACAAGAAACGTTTACACAGGCGAAATCAAGACTGGGGGTTTAGTTGTAATCTGCGGGGTTTTGTGGCCGAATTGGGTGGAAGATACGCTCATGCTGTTTATTAGACTATACTTGCGATGATGACAGGACTTGTTCAGCACAGGGTTGTGAGCCCTGATCATTACTATTACGCAATCAATCTCAAAATAGTAAGTTTGAATGGAGATGGAGGAGGGTCTGCGTGGATGGCTCCAAGCGTACAGTCGTGTGAAGAGGATGTTGAGAAAGTAACCTTGTGTTAGCAATGAAAGAAGATACTGCAGATAGTGATGTTTTCGTTTTATCTGGCCGCGTGCCCCCGGGCATCGGTGAGACGGCTCTCGGGCAGCAGCATCGTACTATTTTGTCCAAGAAGAAATTACACCTTGCAGCTGAATGCGCGTGAGAGCTGATCTGTTGCCCCCTGGACCTGGTCCTGGGATTCAGATCACACAAGTTCGCTCGCCAGGTTCCAGGTTGAGGAGATCGTACACGTTGTTTCTGCGAGGCGGAGATGCCCACACTTTTCTTTTTATTTCTTCGGGGGGAGGTTGATGGCATTGCGTGTTGATGGGTCAGACACACGCAGACATCGCAGCGCGTTGCAAGCATGTCGTTAGAAGCGAGATTGCGAGATTACAGAGCCGTCTGAGAGGCGGTGTGGGGGCGGCGTTGCGAGGCGGTGCCGCGGGCGCCGTATAAGCGAAGGTTGCCGCCTGGGCGGGTGCCTCCCTGCCGCCGCCGCCGCCGCCGCCGCACGAACTGTGTCAACGCCCTCGCCGCTGCCCGGCCGTCGCCGCGAGTCTCGCCCTTTCTGAACGCAGTTTGGTAGCTTCGGTGCCGACCCGTGATGAGGCAGAAAGCTTGCCTGACCCCCTGGGTAGCGGGGGCTGTTCCCTAGGGCAGGCGAAAGAAAGCAGCGGTCTTGGAGCAGCTTACGAGCCCCTGTGTTTACTGGCTGGACGTGACGCAAACAGGGCAATTAAAAGGCAATACTGCGCTCCGAGCAACCCATTGTGATGAGAACCCGGCTCTCCCGCGTGTCTGGCGGCCGCTCTCACCTCACGCCGCCGTCGGCACCACTTCCGTCACCATAACGACGCTCCCCTTCGCCGCGCCCTTCGGAAATTGGCTCCTGTCACTCGTGGCTTTGCCTCGCACACGGTGACCGGAATCACGCCTTAGTCCGCGCCGCCTTTGCTGCGAAGGAAGCCTCGTCTTGTGCGAACCAGGCGAACCGGACGTGGCGTCGCATCCCCACCCTTCGCTTCGAATCGCGGTTCTCGAAGGCGCCATCTTTTCTTTTCCATCGGTAAATTTTCCGTCGAGTATATCGACACAGCCTACATGGGAGTGTGCGTGCACTGTAAGTGCTTGAATGTGCATGTGCGTATGTGTGTGTGTGTGTGCAGTGGAACGCATGTGCGTGTGAAAGTGCATGGTTGTATGCATGGCAGGCAGAAAGAGTTAGGAGGGGGAGGGGGACGTCAGGGGGCGTACCCACAGCAGCACCATCACCACTCTCCTCCACCTCCCCCCTCCTCTCTCCCCTCAGAAGAGGGCGACACTACTAACACACTGCCCTCCCCCTCCCCGGCCCCTCACCATTACACCACACTAATTGGACCTCACCATCCTGCCCTGCTTTAGCTCGTTATGTCAGAGCGGTTCCTCTCTGCCGCCGCCGCCGCCGCCGCCTCCTTCACCTCCCTCGGCTCCGCCGTCGTCTTCCTCTCCTGTCTGGCCAGTCGAGGGCGTCGTCGATGTCGAGGAGGAACTTGGGGAGAAAATCGTGGTCGTGATTGACTCGGGTCTTGGGCGCTGTCCCGGCACGACCGCCTCAGACTGGAGCCGCCGCGATAAGGCTTAAGCGCACACGCACGAGCACTCACGCACACACATACATACATACATACATACATACATACATACATACATACATACATACATACATACATACATATATATATATATATATATATATATATATATATATAATTTGCACATACGCATATACGCGCGCACACACATGTACACGCACACGAACACACATACATATATATCTATATATATATATATCTATTTATATATATATATATATATATATAGATATACATTATACATACATACACGCATATATACTTGCACATACACACACACACACACACACACACACACACACACACACACACACACACACACACACACACACACACACACACACACACACACACACACACACGCCCATACTCATACTTGCACTCACACATACTCATACTTGCACTCACACATACTCATACTCATACTTGCACTCACACATACTCATACTTGCACTCACACATACTCATACTTGCACTCACACATACTCATACTTGCACTCACACATAATCATACTTGCACTCACACATAATCATACTTGCACTCACACATAATCATACTTGCACTCACACATAATCATACTTGCACTTACACATAATCATACTTGCACTCACACATACTCATACTTGCACTCACACATACTCATACTCATACTTGCACTCACACATACTCATACTCATACTTGCACTCACACATACTCATACTCATACTTGCACTCACACATACTCATACTCATAATTGCACTCACACATACTCATACTCATAATTGCACTCACACATACTCATACTCATAATTGCACTCACACATACTCATACTCATACTTGCACTCACACATACTCATACTCATACTCATACTTGCACTTATACTCTCCGCCATACACCCTAACTCATTCTCACGCACTCGAGCCAGCACGCACGCACGCACGCACGGCCGCGACCCCCGGCGAGCCCTCCCCGTGCCGCCGCTCGCCAGAAGACCTCACTTTCGGCTCGTCATTCTCGGAATCTTTCGGCGGGAAATTCTTGAGAATTTGTTTGCGTCCTTCCCCGGCGCGGAGCGAGGGGCCGCGGTGGTCGGCCCGGGCCCTGGGAAATTCGTCTTGATTCGGGGGGAAAGTGGGCGAGGGAGGCGAGCGAGCGGGTGTCCCTCGAGCGCCTTGCCACCAGCAGGCCGCGGGTGCTGCGAGGGCGGCATCTTGCACGGAGGTCAGCCTAGCGCCGCTCCCTCCTCGCTCTCCCAGCCGCGCCGCACCGCTGCCGCATGCGCTTGTTTCCGATCTTTCTTCTCAGGAGTCATGATGCTTGCCTTTTTCTTTAGCCAATGCTGCGCTGATGTTAGGATTCGGCCTCGCGTTTCGGTTGAGGGTCTGCACGATAGCGAGGGCGGTCGAGGCGAGGTTTGTTTGTGTCAGCCGTCGTTAGGGAGAAATCGGTTGGTGGCGTAACGCTCTCCGTTTTACGACATGGTGGCTCGCCGTGGACTATTGGCGGGTGTGACGGATTAGAGCGTCAGCAGATCTGGTTCCTCGGACGCGGTAACCCAAGCCCCACCCGCCCTACCTATGCTGGAACCCTACACCCAAGCCCTAACTGCTTTGTGTCTGCCGCTGCCGTAACGAGCGGGAACTGGCCAACAGCCTCGTCGTGGTGCACAGGGATGACGGTGCACTTATCGACCAGGCAAGGTAGGGACAGGTGGACAAGAGCGTAGGTAACTTGGCGCACGGAAATTAGGAGGAGGTCATCGATTTTGTCCTCTCCCCCAAGACCCTGTTTGTTTTTCACTTAGCGAGCCCGCCGCGGTGGCCTCCTCGGGTAATCTCGCGCACGTCGCCCGTGTCACTGCTCCTCCCAAACGCCTTATTTACTAGCACACGCCGCTGCTATTTTCTTCCACATTATCGTCAGGGCGAGGCAGGAGCACCGCCGAGCGTGATGTTGTTGCATTATGCTGGCTGCGTTTCCCCCGCGTGGAGAGCACTAGCCTACTGCACTGAGCACGTCGCTGTATCCTCCAACGGAGATCAAAAATACTAGCCATGCGAAGTTGCCATCCTCGGTGGACCAGTTGCTCGCCACCTGCCGCCTATGCCATGGCAAGTTTAGCGGAGTCGGCGTAAGAGATTTCCGATGTATGTTCGACGTACCGCCTTGATGCGAGGTAATGTCGGCGTTCAGTTGAAGTTCCGAGGGCGGGCGAGCGAAGTGGGCTTGAACTCGCATGATAAAATGACTTATTTTTGTGCTGCGGATCGCTCTTCCTCCACGTCGGGCCGAGTGGGAGGACTGGTGTGGTAGTAATGCGGGGTAGCATGGCGAGGAATGCCCTGGTGTGACGTGAGAGAGAGGAGGGCGATGTGACGAGCGCAAGTGGTAAACTTCGCGGGGGAAAGTGGCGGCGGTGGTGGCAGTGTGGCGTGGCGTGAGATTGAGTGGTAGCGTGGCGAGGTGTGACGGGGGCGAGTCTTGTGACCAGCTGTGATGTCGGGGCCCCTCTCTCGCTCCCGCTCCTGGTGCATTTCCTCCCCCTGGAGGTCAGCGCTGGCCGTAGTAACAGCCGCCACGTATGCACAGTTCGCTGGCGTTAGGGCGGCGGTCGATAGGCAGGGGAGCGGAGGAAAAGGAGGAAGAGGAGGAGGAGGAGAGTTCTTCGGGTGCCCTGAGTTAATTACGCATTTTGGGTGGCGAGGCCGCGCGCTTCCCAGGCAGATGGCGATAGCGACGACGGCTGCCCCTGCTTGTCTCCGGGGGAGGGGGGCGCAGGGGGCAGAAGAGGCTGCTGCTCCATTGGTTTGTTACAGTACTTGTATAATCATGTAACTGCGGCGATGGAGGCGTAAATCTTGTGTTGTTGGATTGCATACACGTTGAAGCAGTTGCATCTCAGGCCATGCAAGGGCCCTGATAGAAGCGATTAGAGCGCCGTTAGCAGCGCTGGGATGCGACGGCGTGCTAACGGTGGAGGTGTTAGCGGCGGCGACGTTAGTATTGGTGGTAGCGAGGCGAGGGTCGCTTGGCAGCACGTGACCACCCGCCGCCAGGCCGTCCCTCACCCCCCCCCTCCCCCCGCCTCCCCTCCCCAGGCACCACAACTCCGATCCCTCCCACCCTTCCTGCCAGCTTGCTTCCCCGCTCCCCCTCTCTCTGCTTGCTCCACCCCAGTCATCCATCTTCACCCTCTGCACCAGGATATCATCACCACCAACATTTAAAACATGCGCCCACTTTTCCGTCCTTGCGAAGGGGATGTTCGGCATTATTCGCGTTGATTTACATTCGCGGGCGAGCGGGACCGCGGCTAGCGGTAATTACGGCGGAGTGGCGTCGCAGCGCCGGCAAGGTTACGTCTGAACACCGGCAGCACCCCCCCCCCTCGCATCATCGAGCCACCACCGCACCAGCATCTACGCCGCTATCTAGTCTCGGCTGTCTGATATGTTATCATATCGGGGGCGGACCGCAGTCCTCCCCGGCCGCCCGCACCCCGCCCGTACCCCGCCGCACCTGTCGCTACCGCCGGCGTCACTATCACCTCTCAGTGACCGCACATGAAAGTTCCGGGTGATCACCTTGCACGACGCTGCTGCGGCCGCTGTGCTGATGAAGCGCTCTTTGTTGTGGCGTTGCGGAGTCAGCAGCGGCGTGTGCTGCCGCTGTTCCCGTGGGCGGCTGCGAAGGCCCTAGGATGGGGCTGGGTGCGACGCCGTCAAAATGGCGCTGCTGG
>NC_091552.1:13976312-13981312 GCF_042767895.1 Penaeus vannamei
GTGTATATGTACATATATGTATATATGTACATATATGTACATATGTGTATATGTACATATATGTATATATGTATATATATATGTATGAATGTATATATGTGTATATATATATGTATAGATGTCTATATGCATTTGTATATATGTATAAATGCATATGTATATATGTATAATTGCATATATATGTGTGTAAATGCATATATATATGTATATATATATGTACATATGCATATATATGTATATATATGTATATATATGTATATTCGTAGGTATATGTATATATGTATATATGTATATATGTTTGTATTTATTTACATGCGTATTTATATATGTATATATGTTTGTATATATATATATATACATGCGTATTTATATATGTATATATATGTATATGTATATATATGTATATGTATATATATGTATATGTATATATATGTAATTGTATATGTATATATATGTATATATATGTATATAAATATGTATATATATGTATATATATGTTTATATGTGTATATATATGTATATATATGTGTGTGTATATATGTGTATATATGTATATATATATGTGTGTATATATGTATATATATATGTGTATATATATGTATATATATGTGTATATATATGTATATATATGTGTATATATATGTATATATATGTGTATATATATGTGTATATATATGTATATATATGTGTATATATATGTATATATATATGTATATACATATGTATATATATGTATGTATATGTATGTATATATATGTGTATATATATGTATATATATATTGCACATATGTACATATATTTGTATATATACATAAATACATTTACATATATTTTATTTATATATATTCATATATGTATATATACTTGTATATATACACAAATATATTTTATACATATATGTATATATACATATATATGATCATGCATATGCATATTTAAATATATATACATATATGTGTGTGTGTAATTTGAACATAACTTATATGGACTTTGGTATAGGGTTCCGGTGTTTTTGGTGCTATCTCTGGTCAAATTGTTTTTTCGCTGGTGAAGCTGAACGTAGGGAGCTCTGTATACTTGTTTTATGTCCTTTACTGATAAGGAAACTGCGTCGAGAAGTGGAAGGGAGGATGGCGTCGCAGGCACCCATTTCCAGGCACTAGGTCGGAGGAGTAGGTATGTAACGAAGGAGACGACGAGGAGCAAGTACGCGACGAGGAGGGCCATGGAGGAGGCGTAGTTGTAGTGATGGCGAGGGTAATGAAGGCTGGCTTGAGGTGCTCGGCTCTGGCGGTCAATCACAGGCTCAGGGATCAGGGAATCAATCAATCGATTTGGCTAATGCCCCTTTGGGCGCGGGCGGCAGCGGGGCTTCGGCGACAGGCGTGGGCGGGAGAGGCTACCACTGGGGGGAGGGGGGGCGAGCGAGAGTTTTCCTTCTTTTGCGCTGTCCTGACTTTGGGGATCGTATCCTTTAGTCCCTTGAGCGAAGGCGGGGCGAAGGAAAACGATCCACTTTTCCCTCGCCCCTTTTCTTATCCCTATCTCTGCAGGCTCTGCTCGTTTTTAGCCTCGACCCTCGTCCTCATTCGCGAGCCCAAACTTACTCTCAGCTCGCCTCAGTGGGGACTTAATGCATAACATTAGTTTCGTGGCCACGTTCTCCTGGTCATGGGATCCTGAGTGCACCGAGTAGACTTACATATGGACGCGCACCTCAAGAGTATGGCTCCGAACGATCGTTTGCCCGTTAAGGAGGCACCTTCAGCTTGTGATGGCTCTGCATGATGCAGTTACGGTGATAAATGCATGTCTGGTGAGTTATTGGAAAATCACATGGTACGAAGTTAGAGGTATTGTAACTGCGGTGTCTGGAGTGAAAGATGAAATCTGACAGATGACAGAGAGAGGTGTATCATTATGCTCTGCAGAAGGCAGGGATAGATGTCAATGCGTTGCATAGTGCTACCGAAGAAGACTTGTGCCCCATGACTCTTGCTCTAATAATATTATTTTACAAACCAACACTATTGGAAGCTCAAGATCCAATCTACGCCCGCCATGCGAAGCAACGAAATCCCAGGCGACAGACGGACGCACTCGACACTTCTCCGAGACGGCGAGTCTTGGCTCTGGCAGAGAAACATCGAAACACACAAACAAACCCTCCTGAGAAGTGGAATCGAGAGTATAAAAACACAGTGAATCAACAGGTTGTTGTGAGCATATAAAAAGTTAGCTCGAGTTGCCGGTTAGCAATTGTTCATTCACCATTTTTTTAACGCTGACTAGTGTGGAGGGGCACCCAGTATCAGCCGGATTTCTACAATTCCACAACCTCGCTAGTTAGTAACTACAGGCTGCCTCTCACGTGGACTCGGTCGAGGACGTTCAACTCGAGTTATGTGCAGCATTAAAGTGTTATCTGGCAGTAAGTGGTGCGCTGTTGTAAGCAATGTTTAATATTCTTGTCGGTACTATTTGAATAATTAACAAAAGTTCACAAATAATATCACGGGAGCCGTACTGAAATGTAGGTCCAAAATATACATGCAGTATGACGCCGCGTCCTGGCAAGGAGCCGAAGAATCAATAGTGAAAATAAAGAAACAAACAGCATTGGTTCTCTGAGCGATCATTTCCCTACATAGCAATATGCTCTTTCCTCTCACTCGCTCTCTCTCTCCCTCTGTCTCTCTCTTCCTCTCTCTCTCTCTCACGCCCTTGAACTTGAAGCCAAACTGAGTTATCTATTTCTGAATTATTGTGTTAATATTCATCGATGTTCGAGGATTTCTGTTACCTCTTGCCGTTTGTTTGTTTTTTTAGGATGAAACTTTACGAATATCGGAGAACACATGATGTGTCACTGATAATAGAGTAAAAGTAAAGAAATTTAGAAATGAAACAAAGTGGCAGTAAGAGATGTTGTCAACAAGTTGGTCATCATTTGACTTGTAAGTTGGAAAATTGTTGATAAGTACCGCGCGCTGCCAGAGGTACGAGACTTGCTATTTATAACCGATTGTTTTACTGAGTATTTCATTCATCCATATTTGCCACACACACCCACTTTGTACCGCTTAATGGAAAATGATAGCCCAGCGCGCCGTGAAGATGTCGCAGCCAAAGATTGCGGGGAGCAGCGATTCTCGATATCAAATAGTGTTGAATGGGAAAGAAAAACAAGGGTACAACCAAAGTGGAGCAGAAGTTTGCGGAAGTAGTAAACGGATATCAATTTAAATCACACATTTCTACTCAGACAGAGAAACGACCTTGCCCCAAGCTACGAGAGGTTGCCACATCGTATATTTTATATGTTTCTGTATTTTGTTATTCTTTCTGTTTCTTTTTTTGTTTATTTAAACTTGTGTTTTGCTTTAAGCGACTTTTATGATGCATGGGCGGTGAGGGCAGAATACGAGACGCGGTTTACAAGCGATCATGAAAGGATTTAGAACGAGTTTAAGAGAAAATGTAGTATCAATATGGGGAAAGATGGGTTGGGTGTGTAGTGGAGCCGTTATTATTATGGCCACGGACCGTTTATTGTTACTGGAGGCGAGTGATGACTCTACTCTTTACTCCAGTCTTGTTTACATCCTGCCATACACTCAGCTGAGTTCTTGGAAGCGTGCGTGTGAGTAATGTCGCGATCTAATTATCCGCATTTACGTCTGACCGACATTTACCTGTCAAGAAGTTCTCGTAAAAATGCCGATATGGTATGCAAGGGTTGTTGCTAAGGTGTTCCTACAGTTCTTTTTTCTTTTCTTTTTTCACCGGGGTTTATGAATGAAAGTGTTCATAGAGACACACTCGATAAACGCTTGTTCTTTTTTCTCTTCACAAGTATTACATAGATCTTGTAGTATCGGCGCAACAACTGAATTTAAAATGGCTTTAACCGACGCGGAGGAATGCGCTATGCAGATTTAATCTAATATGGAAATCTGAATGGCACTTGGATCTGCCACAATGTTGAGGTAATTGTTATGTGACTTCGATGATGACTCCGACTGTGTGGAAAGCTGCACAGGAGCTTGGCCGAGGATTTAAGGAAAAGGATGAAGCTTATTACGAAATGAACGAGGGAAGGTTCCATTGCGCGGAACCCGGTGTGATTATAGGCTTATGACTCGTCGCGTTGTGCTCTTTATTTTAGAATGTTGTGGCTGAGGTTATATTTTAAGTGTGTGTGTATTTATGTATGTATGTATATATGTGTATGTTTGTATATATATGTAAATTTGTAAATGTATGTATGTATGTATATATATATATATATGTATATATATATGGATGTATATATATCTATGTATACCTATCATATATATATATATATGTATATATATATATATATTTATATATATGTATATATGGATGTATATATATATCTATGTATACCTATATATATATATATATATATATATATATATATATATATATATATATATATGTGTGTGTGTGTGTGTGTGTATTTATATATATATGTGTATATATGGATGTATATATATCTATGTATACATATATAATATATATATATATATATGGATGTATATATATCTATGTATACATATATATATATGTATATATATCTATGTATACATATGTATATATATGTATGTATATATATGGATGTATATATATTATGTATACATATGCATATGTATATATATATATATGTATGTATATATATGTATATGTATATATATGCATATGTATATATATGTATATGTATATATATGTATATGTATATATATGTATATGTATATATATGTATATGTATATATATGTATATGTATATATATGTATATGTATATATATGTATATGTATATATATGTATCTGTATATATATGTATATGTATCTTATATGTATATGTATATATGTGTATGTATATGTATATATGTGTATGTATATGTATATATGTGTATGTATATGTATATATGTGTATGTATATGTATATATGTGTATGTATATGTATATATGTGTATG
>NC_091552.1:13986312-14023812 GCF_042767895.1 Penaeus vannamei
GCACTCAGCCTCCCCTCGCTGCTGACCTGTTTTTCCTCCCTGCCATGCTGAAGCCGCATCCCGCGCGGCCATGCTGCCGTGCTGCACGTGCGGCGTCCGCGGATGCGCTGCCCTTGCACGTAATTCAGAAGGGTCAGGGACGCGCAGGTCCTGCTGCGCGACTCAGGATGCTCGGCTCCGGCGGTCCTGCGGAACGCGCGGCGAACAGCCTCTCCGATAACGTTAATGTTATGTCATAAATTAAGGTTCTCTTCAGTGATGAATCTCGTTGAGACAGCGCCGCGCCGTGCATCCTGCCCTCTCCCTCTCCCTTCCTCTCTGCCTCTCTCCCTTCCCTTCTGCCTCTCTCCCTTCCCTTCTGTCTCCTTCCCTTCCCTTCTGCCTCTCTCCCTTCCCTTCTGCCTCTCTCCCTTCCCTTCTGCCTCTCTCCCTTCCCTTCTGCCTCCCTCCCTTCCTTATTGCCTCTCTCCCTTCCCTTCTGCCTCTCTCCCTTCCTTATTGCCTCTCTCCCTTCCCTTCTGCCTCTCTCCCTTCCCTTCTGCCTCTCTCCCTTCCCTTCTGCCTCTCTCCCTTCCCTTCTGCCTCTCTCCCTTCCCTTCTGCCTCTCTCCCTTCCCTTCTGCCTCTCTCCCTTCCCTTCTGCCTCTCTCCCTTCCCTTCTGCCTCTCTCCCTTCCCTTCTGCCTCTCTCCCTTCCCTTCTGCCTCTCTCCCTTCCCTTCTGCCTCTCTCCCTTCCCTTCTGCCTCTCTCCCTTCCCTTCTGCCTCTCTCCCTTCCCTTCTGCCTCTCTCCCTTCCCTTCTGCCTCTCTCCCTTCCCTTCTGCCTCTCTCCCTTCCCTTCTGCCTCTCTCCCTTCCCTTCTGCCTCTCTCCCTTCCCTTCTGCCTCTCTCCCTTCCCTTCTGCCTCTCTCCCTTCCCTTCTGCCTCTCTCCCTTCCCTTCTGCCTCTCTCCCTTCCCTTCTGCCTCTCTCCCTTCCCATCTGCCTCTCTCCCTTCCCTTCTGCCTCTCTCCCTTCCCTTCTGCCTCTCTCCCTTCCCTTCTGCCTCTCTCCCTTCCCTTCTGCCTCTCTCCCTTCCCTTCTGCCTCTCTCCCTTCCCTTCTGCCTCTCTCCCTTCCCTTCTGCCTCTCTCTCTTCCCTTCTGCCTCTCTCTCTTCCCTTCTGCCTCTCTCTCTTCCCTTCTGCCTCTCTCTCTTCCCTTCTGCCTCTCTTTCTTCCCTTCTGCCTCTCTCTCTTCCCTTCTGCCTCTCTCCCTTCCCTTCTGCCTCTCTCCCTTCCCTTCTGCCTCTCTCCCTTCCCTTCTGCCTCTCTCCCTTCCCTTCTGCCTCTCTCCCTTCCCTTCTGCCTCTCTCCCTTCCCTTCTGCCTCTCTCCCTTCCCTTCTGCCTCTCTCCCTTCCCTTCTGCCTCTCTCCCTTCCCTTCTGCCTCTCTCCCTTCCCTTCTGCCTCTCTCCCTTCCCTTCTGCCTCTCTCCCTTCCCTTCTGCCTCTCTCCCTTCCCTTCTGCCTCTCTCCCTTCCCTTCTGCCTCTCTCCCTTCCCTTCTGCCTCTCTCCCTTCCCTTCTGCCTCTCTCCCTTCCCTTCTGCCTCTCTCTCTTCCCTTCTGCCTCTCTCCCTTCCCTTCTGCCTCTCTCCCTTCCCTTCTGCCTCTCTCCCTTCCCTTCTGCCTCTCTCCCTTCCCTTCTGCCTCTCTCCCTTCCCTTCTGCCTCTCTCCCTTCCCTTCTGCCTCTCTCCCTTCCCATCTGCCTCTCTCCCTTCCCTTCTGCCTCTCTCCCTTCCCTTCTGCCTCTCTCTCTTCCCTTCTGCCTCTCTCTCTTCCCTTCTGCCTCTCTCTCTTCCCTTCTGCCTCTCTCTCTTCCCTTCTGCCTCTCTCCCTTCCCTTCTGCCTCTCTCCCTTCCCTTCTGCCTCTCTCCCTTCCCTTCTGCCTCTCTCCCTTCCCTTCTGCCTCTCTCCCTTCCCTTCTGCCTCTCTCCCTTCCCTTCTGCCTCTCTCCCTTCCTTTTTGCGATCTTCCTCTCCCTTCCTTTTTGCGATCTTCCTCTCCCTTCCTTTCTGCCCACTTCCTCTCACTTCCTGTCTGCCTACTTCCTCCCCCTTCCGTTCTGCCCTCTTCCTCTTTCCCTTCCTTTCTGCCTACTTCCTCTCACTTCCTGTCTGCCCACTTCCTCCCCCTTCCTTTCTGCCCTCTTCCTCTTTCCCTTCCTTTCTGCCTCTCCCTCTCTCCTTCATTTCTCTCTCTCTCTCTCTCTCTCTCTCTCTCTCTCTCTCTCTCTCTCTCTCTCTCTCTCTCTCGCTCTCTCTCTCTCTCTCCTCCCCCCCCCCTCTCTCTCTCCTCTCCCCACTCTCTCTCTCTCTCCCCCTTCTCTCTCTCTCTCCTCCCCCCTCTCTCTCTCTCTCCTCCCCCTCTCTCTCTCCTCCCCCCTCTCTCTCTCCCTCCTCCCCTCTCTCTCTCTCTCTCTCTCTTCCCCTTCTCTCTCCCTCCTCCCCCCTCTCTCTCTCCTCCCCCCTCTCTCTCTCCTCCCCCCCTCTCTCTCTTCTCCTCCCCCCATCTCTCTCTTCTCCCCCCCTGTCTCTCTCCTCCCCCCCTGTCTCTCTCCTCCCCCCCTGTCTCTCTCCTCCCCCCCTCTCTCTCTCCTCCCCCCCTCTCTCTCTCCTCTCCCCTCTCTCTCCTCCCCCCTCTCTCTCTCCTCCCCCCTCTCTCTCCTCTCCCCCCCTCTCTCTCCTCTCCCCCTCTCTCTCTCCTCTCCCCCTCTCTCTCTCCTCTCCCCCTCTCTCTCTCCTCTCCCCCTCTCTCTCTCCTCTCCCCTCTCTCTCTATCTATCTTTATGTATTTAACTGTATTTATCTCTATTTATATAAATATTTACGTGTGTGTGTTTATATGTGTGTGAGTCTATATGTGACTGTGTATGCGCACGCACACTCGCACACACGCACACGCACGATAGAGAAATTATTTGTTACCTGTTCTATTTGTAAAGGTAAAATTAAATTGACTCTTGTCATGTAGAAATGAAAAAGTGGCTTTTGTGTGCGTATTTAGGATTACATATCGTTTACCGACAACTTGTTTCTTTGCAAGTAAAACGGCAGTGTATGGTCCTCATTCATCCAATTTTTGGATGAATTTTATAGATGTGTATATATATATATATATATATATATATATATATATATATATATATATATATATATATATATATATATATTTATTTAACTGTCACATTTGTCTGCTGACAATAGTGCCGAGTTAGTAGAGGGCAAAGGAGCATTCCGCTGTGATGGACTTTCCGCTTTTATGACATCTTCGCAATTAGGAGGTACAGTTCTTTGTTTTTTCTAGCTTTCAAGAAAATCGAATCGTTAGTTACAGCTTTTGCGTTATGAAATCATCCATTTTTATTTTGTCGTAATATATAATATACGTTAATTAGAAGAAGGACCGTACCTCAGAGGGTAAGCTCTCAAAACAATCTTGATCGCTAAAGGTTGCATAAGCCTGCTCGATTTTTCCGGCACCTTCTCGCTCGACATTGAGGCCACATCACTCACATCGCAGATCATCACCCTGCTTTTAAGGGGACTGCGGACTCGCAGAAGTGAGGAGTTGATGTTAGGATTGTCCGCGCAAGGAACATCTGTGCTGCGTGCCTCCCCTTGCCTAAAGTAGAAAGGAGGCGTTTCGTGGAAGACCTGGTGTAGAGGAGAGGGCGCCCCGGTCCGCGCTTGGACGGAGTAGCGACCCTTATCAATAAACCAGATTTTACTGCTCTCCGGGCCCAGCGAGATTGGTCGGCGGTTGAAGTTTAAGAGCCGGAATGCTTGTTACATGTTTACAAGGTGGCTGATTTTAAATATACAGACGGTGACTATCGGCGGTAACGCGCGCGAGGCCCTGGAGCCAAAATTGTGTGTGGAGACAGCCACAAAGACACAAGCCATCGCCAGGAATCCAGGATCAGGTGCGAGACGGATGGTTTCTGTTAAGTACTTTGCTTCGCGCAGCTGCGTCTCGTCGGGGAATGGCGGCGGCGAGGGCTGCACGGCTTCGGCGGCGAATGCGAGATAATGGCGATAGCGGCGGGGAGGCTGAGCGCTCCGGGAATTCGGTCCCCGCCCTTCTCCACGCTTCCCCCTCTCCGCGTTTCCCCGAGGCCGGCTCTGCTGCACCTTCTGCCGCAGGATCTGTCGCAGCGCAGTTGGTGAGCGAGTCCTTATTGTCGCCGCGGCAGGGCCTGTTGAATAAAGGACAGTGCCATCTGAAGCAAGGCGCTCCTGAAGCGAAAGGGCAGCGTCGGGGCCGTGTGCTGCCACAGCGCACGGAAGCGGAGGTGCGGGAGGGCGTGAGAATGATTACAGACTGTCGTTCCAGTCGTTGGCATTCGTGTGCGCATTATGCTGCCCCGTGTGGGCGCCCCGTTTGTGCGTGGTGGGTGTGGCTACCTGGGAGGACGACAAAGGCAGCGGGCGCAGGCGGTGCGATGGTCTTTGTCGGGAAAATGCCGGTGCCGCGTGAGCCCGCTGCCATACGGGCTTATGGAAATGGTGACGACGACGAAGAAGCCTCCGTAAGGGCGAGTATTGCGTGGCGCGCGTGGTAATATCCCAGTTGGGTCTGCGGGGAGATAATTGGGACGCGGGCGCGGGGATATATCATTACTGGGCCGCGGTGCCGTCACCAGAGCGGGGCCTGCGTGTCGGCGGTCCAGGTCCTGCTCGTGGACCGAGTCCTGCTGCTCACTCCCTCACGTCCTGCTCCTGCTGCTGCTCACTGTTCGCCGGTTGGGCGGCCGCCCTGCTTGGCTCTTTCGCACCTACCTGCCTGCCCGCATGGCCGCCCCTTGCCTCGTCGTCTTCCTCACTTTCTATGACCTTTGACCTGCCCGCTCCTCCTCGCCACAAACACCCAGTCGGAAAACAGATGCAAGGAACACCGCTTGCATGTGCAAACGTGTGGGCATCTGCCGCCTGAGCACATGTGCGAGCAGGCCCTTATGGGTGCACAACACGTCGTTTCGCGCGCGGCTAATTACGGCGCCTGCGCATGCTCTGTATGGGCCACGGACGGACGGGCGTGACGCCGTCTCGGATCCGCTGTGGGTGCAATATAACATTTCTCGGCGATTTGAGGAATGGGGGACTGAGGCAGGGCAGAGAGCGCAGATCAGCGCCGAACGGAATTCCCTTCCTGGGCTCAGACCCTTTGCACGAGGTGAAACACACACGCACGCACACGCACATACACACGCACGCAGAAGCACGCACACACACGCACACGTACACAGTCCCCCGCCCGCACCTCGCTAACACTAACAGGATAAGCTCGGCCATGGTCGGTGATGCGCAGTTGCACAATCACGTAGCAGGCGAGCGCCGGGGCCGCCGCCGCCGCCGCCACGGTTGTTACGCCGGCGCGGGTACGGCTCAACCCGCATCTCCGGTTTCCAAGCGGAGGATTTCTGCTTCCGTCGGGCGAGGGATGGAGAGCGGGCACGGGAGGTCGGTGGAAAGCATGTGTGTGTGTGTGATTTATACATTTATGTATGTAGGTATGCGTGTGTGCGCGCGCGCGTGTGCAGGAGTGTGATGGTGGAAAGGGCGGGGGCTGTTCTCTCGCGAAGGAGTCGCGGTGAAGGTGTGCTGGTTGGTAGGGCTGCCTCCATCAGGCTCGGCGGGGGCCCCGGGCCGAGACCTTGGGGGAGAGAACAGCTGGGGCGGGGGGCGGGGGGGCCGCGGGGCCGGATCATAACCACGGTATCTTTCCGGTCCATCACGGACGCTGGTCTCCCGCAGGATTTCTGGTGACCTGCGCACTCCCTCCCTGGGCGCTGTGTGCTCGTCCTCGACGCCTTCGGCCGACTCACCCCTTGCTCCGACGGTCTCATCCAAGGGCCACTTGTGGGCGCGCACGCATTATTCCTTCGGCAGGAAGAGCGCCCACCCGGTGGCGAAGATGGCGGCGCGCGAGGCGGTGTGGGAGGGCGTCCGTGCGCTCCTTTGCATGCGTGTTCGCCTATTTTATGTGCGGCAGGAGTCGCGTCGCCGAGGATGGCTGTGGTAGCGCTCGCCCCTGATCTCTGCAGGAGCGCCTACCTTTGGGCGGCCGGACCACGCAGGAGGGTGACGGCTTGTCTCGACGCAGGAGGTGACATATTCCCTCGACCGCGTCTCCGGGGAAGGAAGGAGGAGGGCTCGCTTGGCGCACCCGCAGGGAGGGGGAGGGTGGGTCAGGGAGTGAAATGTTGGGCAGGGGAAGGAGGATGGGCGGGGGCAGGGGGCAGGGGCAAGATCAGGCTGGAGTTTCGTAATGCCAGGCATGTGTCGACCGCCACCCGTAGAGGTTCTGGCACAGGGTGACCACCAGGGCTCCACGCGGCTACTTTTCACCGGCGCCGCACATCCACTCGCCGTCGCCCCGTTCAGGCTGAACCCTCATTATCCCTCTTATCATGGTGCCATTACTACCATTCACCTGCTTTGGCCATTACTGCGTAGTAACGCCACAAATAAGGGACTGGCCGCTTTGTCATCTTTCACGTTTCGCCATTACACTACCTGTTGCAGGTGTTTTTTCGCCATCGCTTTCCCTGAAGTAACCATAATCACCTGTGCCTTCGCTTGGGCTCGCCTGGAATACGAGGGCATATAACGTCATCAGTTTTTAATGGCTTTTAGTATATTTTGTTCATTTCCCCATGGCCGTTGCCTCGGATTGTTCGCTTCGCCAGACTCGTTTTCGTAGGGAATATACTGAAAGTGTCCTGACAAAGGCGTGTCAGCGTCACTAGGGCCTGCGCCTAAGTCTTCGTGCCGTACTTCATTCTCCGCCGTCACGACGCTAGCGCTGCGTCTGAGCCTCGGCACCAGCGCCACCGCTCACTGGCACTCGGACAGCAGTGTTGCAGCACGGGCGTGTTGCGACGATAGCATCAGGATCGTGACGAGCATCCCGATGGCACGTCCTGGCACTTGCAGCGTTTCAACGCTCGCACCGCCGCGTTTCGCTTTGAGATTCGCGCGGCGTCTCGCAGAGCGAAACGACGTCGGCGCTGGCCCTGGGCCGTACCGTCACGGCGACGCAGGCTCCAGCGGTGTCATGACGCCATGACAGCG
This sequence comes from Penaeus vannamei, assembly GCF_042767895.1. Classification (NCBI taxonomy): domain Eukaryota; kingdom Metazoa; phylum Arthropoda; class Malacostraca; order Decapoda; family Penaeidae; genus Penaeus; species Penaeus vannamei. Next base: position 13,993,422 of record NC_091552.1, read on the forward strand.
GCGTGGAGACGTCAGCGCCATGACGACGCTCGCCAACACGGCCGCCGAGGCATGCCGGGCCAGCGGCTCCATAAATAACCGGCGACAGATTTCCAAGGTCTCCGCCTCCCGCTCTCATCGCGCTGTCGCCGTGGGTGTGCGGGCGTGGGCGGCCTGTTAACAGGACCTGTGAGCTTCTATTTGCATGTTCGTGCGAGTCTTCGTAGAGGCGCCCCCGGGCTAGAGCTGCCGAAGGTGTTCAACCAGCAATCAGAAGCAATGAGGGCGGCGGCGGCGGCGGCGTAGTTAGTGAGCGGGCGAGGGCGGGCGAGGGCGGCAGGGCGGCAGCGAGGCCAGCCCACACCGGCCCCGTCCGGCTGTCGTATATATCTTGCCAGTCTCTCCCTCCGCCGCCGGTGCAGGTTTTTTACTCGTAGCGGCTCTCACGCCCCTCCCGCGTCATGTGGCCTGGGATCATGTTTACACCAAACCTGTCCCTGCGACCGCCCCCACCCAGCGACCACCCCGACCTTCCGGCCACATCTGCCGCTTCTCACCCTCACCCTCTCGCCCCTCGCCCCTCGCCCCTTCCCCCATCCGGTGCGGCCATTCCTCGGGCCGACCGCGCTCCTCGCCGCCCCCATGACGGCGCCTTCCCTCCATCCCGCGCGTCCGCCTCTTGTGTCCTCTTCGAAGTCGCCTCACGCGCGTGCAAACGCACCTGCGTCTCCCACGTCCACGTCCTCCGCCGCCTCCTTCACTTTCCCTCCGTCCGCTCGCCGTCTCCCTCCTCCCTCCCTCCCTCCCTCTCTCCCTCCGGTCCGGTCGGGATGCTTCGTGGCGAGGGAGTCGGCCGGAGCGGAGTACAAGTGCGACAAGAAACTGAGTGAGGTCGGGTAGGTGGTCGGCCGGTCGGTCGGTCGGTCTATCGGTTGGTCGGTATGCTGGTCGGGCGTGCGTTGGTCGGGAAGGCAAGTTAGGGAGCGGGCGGGCGGGCGGACGGGCGGGAGACTGGTCGGGTAGTGTAGCGTCTGGCGAGTGTTTGAAGAGGCCGCCGCGGGAGGGAGGGAGGGTCACGCACAAGAAGGCTGTAATCCGTTTATTCGGCCAGGAGATGCCCGAGCGTGTTTTGCCGCGGCGGAGGCGGAGGCGGAGGCGAGGGGGGGGGGGCTGTGTGCACTGGGTGAGTGTGCGTGATTGTGTGTGGGAGTTGCGTTGGAGAGAGAGTGATGCCAGGGCAGCAGGGTGAGGGTGGTGACGAGCGGTGCACGTGTACCGGCGGCGGCGGCGGCGGCGCGGTGGCGGGCGGGCATAGCGGCGGTCACCAGCGAGTGATCCCAGACCCCCCATTCCCCTCTCTCCCCCCACGTCCTGGTCACTGCCTCACCGCACGACGGACCTGCTCCTCCCGCTCGTCACTGTTACAGGCTATGGGAAGCTTCGAAACACACGTCTTTTTTAACACTTTTAAGTTACATGAAACCTGAAATTCCACTTGGATTGACCGCCCTACGCCGTACATATTACTTAAATGAGTCGAAAGCAATGGATTCCGCCGACACATGAACACGTATTAGGAGGCGTTCGGATGCGAGGTGCCAAGGGGGGGGGGTGTACAAGGGCGGAAGAGGGCGGCTGTAAGGAGGTAGCCACTACAGCCACTTAGAACCATGAAGCAAATGACGTGGGCCTGTTTGTAGTTTATGTATACGGCCATGTATGTATGCATAGCAGTAATTGGGGTCGTGCGAGCCGTCCGCGCTCTGCTACACCGCCCATGGCCGTGTTGTGTGAATATTTGACACCGAGCCACCGACCGACACCGACCGCTTTTCCCAGCGCCGCCGCGTCGCTGGGCCGCTCACGTCGCCTCCATCTGCTTTGTTGCTTCCGTCCTCGTACCCAGCTCTCGCCCGGCCTCGGCCGGCCTCGCCCCGCCCTCGCCTGACCCTCCTACCGGCCCCCCGACATCCCTGCCCGCCGACCGACCGACCGTCCGTCACCACGACCCTTAGCCCGACCGTTACGACCTCCCGGCGACCGTCACCCAACCCTCGTTTTAGTCCTCGCCCTCGCTCTCACCCTCGCCCTTAGCTCCTCTCTCACCCTAACCCCCCCCCCCCTCTCTCTCTCTCTCTCTCTCTCTCTCTCTCTCTCTCTCTCTCTCTCTCTCTCTCTCTCTCTCTCTCTCTCTCTCTCTCTCTCTCTCGTCCTCATATTTAGCTTTGCCTTCGGTCTCACCCTCCCCCTCGCCCTCAGCCTTAGCCTTGCCCTCCCCCTCGCCCTCACCCGATTTTTAAATACGAAATGACCAGTAGAACAAGAGGAACACAACAGAGTCTATATTGCTTCGTGTTGTAACAACCTAATCTGCTTATAGAACTAAACCGATCAAGTACTTACCTACAATCAAGTGCTCGTTAATAATTCCGCCAGGTGAACACTCCCTCAGTGATCGTGTACACGGTGCATGTATACGAGATTCATGCCATGCGGGTCATGTATGCGACGCGAACATTAGCGCCGCTTGTTCCGCGTCGCTTCCTTCCGCCGAGGCGTGATGCGAGGAGGGCGGGCGCCGTGTGGGCGCTCACGATGACTTCGAGGACTGGGAGGGTGTTGAGTTCGTTGAATTAAATGATATGATAGGGATATTTTTAGGTGTCTATCATGGGTGATATATGGGATGTATTGCTGGAAACCGAGTGTTGTCTACATGTTGACCCTGACGCCATATACCCTGATGTTCGAACGTTGCATTTGACTCAGACTAGCTGCGTTACAAGTAATATTTCTTCAGAAACTGAACGAGTTGGTTAATCATGGTTTCTGCCGAGACGTTTTTGTTCATCCTGTTCGCGTCTGAAGTGTTCCCTTAATTACAAAACTTAATCCGGTCTTGTGCGCCAGACACGTGATAGTACCTGAAAGGCCTGTGAGGGTGTCATTAATAAGTGCATTTTGCTGTGTGAGTACTTAGTAATCCAGGCATGATAGGAGCTGGCTCTGGCACTTGCGAAAGGCGGGCAAAGTGGGTGGCAGGGGGGCAGCGGGAAGGTAAGATGGCCCGCGGCTGGCCATTATTTACAGAACAATTCTCCGGCGGCGTAAACAACCGGGTCCGCGGGCCACATGGACGCGCCATGAGCAGAACACGCCCTCGCGCCCACACAGGCACGGATGAGACAACCAGGACCCGGATGCAGCGGTTCGCATGCTTTGTGCGAGCCATGTGTCGAGGGTTGTTGCTGCCGCGGCCCAAGAACGCAGCTCTGTCAGGAAGGAGGGGAAGGCGCTCGCCTGCGCCGCCTGCGTCGTCTTGCTCAGCCATTTCCGGCCCTGGACGTCGAAGGTGAGGGTGAGGCCGCTGGAAACCCGCCTCTTTGGGCACCAAATCGCGTGTAATCTTCATGAAACAAGCGACGGCGTAAATAATGAAGAGTCGCCGTAGTATCTGCGAGCGGCGGCGTCCATGCAGTATACATTACCGCCCGCATACTACTGTCGCCCGTGTCAGGGCTGCAAAACATCGTGCCGCTCTCTGCCTTTCATCAATTTTGTGAACGAGTATAAATAATTTGCCGCCAATTCAACACTGCTTGTTTTATTTTATTAAAGTCAGTAAATCTTACATGTGGTTTTGTTTGAGCCTCGTGGAATTCAGCCTCGGTGAATGAGGATGAGCGGCCATGAGATGAGGAAGAGCACGAAAGAAAATCTAAGGAACATTTCGCGCGCTGGCATTTTTAGCTTGTCAAATATTAAGTGTTTTGTCACACGCCGTAGCACATTGTACATGCCAGGCACTGGTCAGCGCCGGCCGGAAAGCGGTCTGGCTTCAAGGCGCAGTGCTTTCATTTGGCGCAGCGCGAGCAGATGGATCCCCCGCCCTTCGGTAACGATCAGGTGGTCGCTGTTCCCTCCCAGGTGGTTCACCCAGGCACTACGCTCCACCCTCGGTGTGGCAGCCTGGCGGTGCGTGTTCCCCGAAGGCGCGGCCGTCCGCTTCCCCTTGTTGGAAGGCAGAGTACCTGCGTGCTCCCCTCGGCGGCGGTGGCGGAGCGGCACGGCTGCCTCTTTGTTGGAGCACGTAAGCCTTGCGCCTTTGTCACACCGCTCGCCTCTTTCTTTTGCTTTTCGGTCGCCCTCGATCGCTCTAGATCGTTCGCCGAATACCTCCGTAGAAAAGCCAGCCGCCAGTCGCAGACGGCGCACTGCGACTAGAATGAAGGCGCTGCCAAATTACCTCGCGTCCTCCCGACCCGCGGTGCCTCCGACGGCCTCATTAGTGCTCGGCCGTAAGCCCCGCCGCGTCTTCCCCTGATGCGAGGCCCCTGGCGATACCGCCGCTCTGCCCTCGCCCAGAATGGCCCTTACCGCCCGCGCCCAACTTCCTTACCGACCGCAGGGATGTTGCCAGCTGGAGTGCCTTGCTTTTTTCCCCTCCCTGCCTGTGAGCGCCGCTCGCCGCGCCGGGAGAGTCGTCGCTACAACGTAACTGTCCTCGTCAGGTTTTTATTGCTGCCAGAATCCACCTTGTTTTTTGCCGGTGGCCTCGCTGAACTTTTTAACCGAATTGCCTTTTTTCCGTTTTATTTACGCGAAGGCGCCCATTACGAGAACGGAAGGAGCGTCGCACATTTGAAATCTCTCGGATGCAAGGAGACGAATGCCCTAAATGAAAGTGTTTGATAATTGTCGGTGTATGTGAGAGCGTGGAGGTGCAGGAGGCGGCAGGTGGTGATGGCGGTGGGGAGGGGCAGGGGAAGGGAGGGGCCGGGGAGGGGAGGGTAGTTGCGAGGGTCTCCGCGGCCCCGCGAGCCGAGCGAGGCTAGGAGGGACAGGCAGGAGGGGTCGTGTGAATGGCTAGTTGTCGCAGCAGGGAGACCTCGTCACGGCTTTGGGGGAACCTAAACCACCTGATAGCCACGTCCTAGGGGAGAGCAGAACCTGGCGGACCTGCTGATCGAGGCTCGGCCGAGAGCACTGCTGCACACGCACTAATACACATGTTTACGTACACGCGAACACATTCACCCACACGCGTTCACGCAGATTCACGTACGGGATTCCACATTCACTTATGTACAGTCACACACATTCACGTATACAATACGCACACACGTATATATTCACGTACACACGAATACACCTTCACGCGCTTACACAGTCACGCACGCGCTTACACAGTCACGCACACGCTTACACAGTCACGCACACACATTCACGCACGTGCTTGCACATTCGATCACACGCTTGCACGTTCAAGCATACGCTCACGCACAGGCGTACACGCTTACACTTTCACGCACATGCGTACACATTCACGCACATGCGTACATACTCACGCACACGCGTACACATTCACGCACGGGCGTACACATTCACCCACGGGCGTACACATTCACCCACGCACACATTCACGCACACAATTACATATTCACGCACACGCTGACATATTCACGCACGAGCCTGCACATTCACCGACATACGATCACGCACCCTGATTCACTTGCCGGCAAGCACTTTCACTCATAGGCGCAAGCACACGCACACAAAGGCATGTTCACGCACAAGCATAATACGATCACGAATATGTGTACACATTCATGAACGCACGCATCCACGCATGTAAATGGGGACACACATTTGAACCTATTACCGTGTGCGAAAAACATTCGCACGAACACGTGTACACTCATTCTCTCTCTCTCTCTCTCTCTCTCTCTCTCTCTCTCTCTCTCTCTCTCTCTCTCTCTCTCTCTCTCTCTCTCTCTCTCCTGTCTCCTTGTCTGTCTTCCTCCAACTCTCCCTCCCTCCCTGTCTTCCTCCAACTCTCCCTCTCCCTCCCTCCCTGTCTTCCTCCAACTCTCCCTCTCCCTCCCTCCCTGTCTTCCTCCAACTCTCCCTCTCCCTCCCTCCCTTATCTCTCTCTCCTACTCTCTCTTCATTCTCTCCATCCCTCTTTTTTTCTTTCTCTCCCATCCTCTCCTCCTTGCATTCGCTCTCCCTCACCCTCACCCTCACCTTGTCGTGCACGTATAATATATTCTCACGCACACGCGTACATATTCTGTCTTCCTCTCTGTCTCTGTCTCTCCCTTCCCCTCCCTTTCCCTCTCACTCACGTCCTCTTTCATCCTCCTTCACTCCATTCTTCCTTCACCCTCCCTTTTAACGCCCCTCTCCCCTTCCCCGTCCTTCTTCCACTCTCACTTTCACTATACTCTTTCTCACTCTCACCCTCACTTTTGTTCTGTCTCACATTATTATTATTATTTTCTCTCTCTCTCTCTCTCTCTCTCTCTCTCTCCCTCCCTCCCTATCATTCGCTCACAATCTCTCACCCACTCATTCCTCCTCCCTCCTCCCTCCGTTTGCCCGCCTGTCCTTGCGAGCCGAAGACGCCGCCGCTGTTCCGATCCGCCTAAGCTGTCCCGGGGATAGGGCGAGAGCGAAGAATGAGGAAGAATGTATGAGAGCGCACATGTTTTCGCGCTGTCCGTGGCGAAGTCCGTGTTGTTGTTGAACGTGGTCCGGTCATTTATTGTTTGTTTGTTTTTGTTTCTCTGTTTTTGTTCGTCTCTTTGTTGGGAAGACTTTATGGTTCGGGTAAATAGGTGTCGACTCGCGTGGCGTCATTAGAGGGGTCGACACTGCCGATAAAATATCAGTAACCTGGGCCCGAAGTCCTTGAAAGTCGATTAGTGGAACTGCGGTATTATGTCGCAACGGTCGGCGAGGCTGGGCGTGAGGGTCTGGCGCGAGGGTGGGTCTTCCATCGGTTAGTGGCGGCGGTCGGGTCGGGCAGTGTCTTCCAGCTGATGGGTAGTGTCCCCACCACCACGCTCGCACCCGCGCGCGTCTCTGCTGCCCTACGCGACCCTACCACACACCGCTTCGGGAACTTTGCCAGGCCGGGGGACTTGTGATAACGCACAGTGACGGAGTGTTTTGTGCAGTGAACTTGACTTTCCAGTAAGAAAGTGAGGTCAGTGCAAGTGTTGGCATTATCATCTCCATCGGTATCTTGACCAGAATGCTTTCATTCACTCTAGCTCTCGTGGCCTTGCACGGACGGTGTAAACACTGACGCAACGCCGCTGTTATTCGGCTCGGGGCTACACGTAAACTAGCTCTGGCGGATCGAGTGTTGGTGTTCGGAACTAGTGTTCGTTTTCTGGTGTTCAGCAGCTCGACCATAGAATATTCGTTGAAGTGTTCTTGATATAGTCGCCTCCGCTTCGTCCATGTGAAACTCACCCGATCGCCGGCGATACTGATACTGTGGCTGCTCGAAACCTCAACTCCTCCGGACGCGGCGGTCGTCCTGGTCGTTCTCTCCCTCGCCGGATCCGTCGCAACGACCACCGGGGAGCTCCTCGACCATTCGAAGTACCTGCAGGTGAATATGTTCTTGTGCTGTTGTTTGTGTTGCTCGAGTTCGAGTGAGAGGCGAGTGCGGCGCAAAATGAGAGGACACGAGATCGTGCGAAACGTATTGGAACACCGTCGGCTCAGCCGTGAGAGTAATGACTGAACGCCCCTGGTGATCGCGAGTTACGATTGCTGTTCATTAAGACGAATCAGTCGTGGTTTAAGCTTTGTGTTCAACCGGTTCTGGGCGATGGGATTCCTTCCATGGCAGAGGTACTCATGACCAAGTGAGGGTCAGAGGATCATCTTCCTCACGCGGGAGTGTGTTCCGGAGGCATCTCCCGAGCACCGTTACGTCTGCTCCCTCGCGCCCGGCCTGAGCGCGAGGGCAGGCGCCCGTCACTCCCTCACCACTGCGAAGGAACTCCAGGTTCGGATCGTCATAGTGACTGTACGTTGCTAGCTGCAGGTGTCGCCCAAAAAGCCCGGCGTCCAAGGCTGTGCGGCGAATTTGGTGCCCGAACGACATGCCGGGGCACGTGCGGGCGGCCATTCCCTCCGAGCAGCCCCCGACGCCCCCGCTCGCTGACGCTCCAACCTACTCGAGAGTTTTCTGAAGGTCATATTCACGCAGTGGCCAGGAATGTTCAGCTTACGGATGCCGCGGGTACGAGTCCGCTTTGGAATTAATGAAGTGCTGAGGCGCCCGGGGACCTCGTCGTCATTATCGGGCGGCGCTGGGGTGCTGGCCGGGCCTTATTGTCGCACCTGAGACTGGCCAGCTGACCCTATGTAAATATAGATTTTGGGGTTATCTGCGCTCGAGCCCTAGACCTTCCCTGGTGTTCCCGGGCGAAGCGTGTTTTCCAAGAGCGCTTTGATGCCAGGGCGAAAAGGGCAGAGTGTGTGTTGCCGTTAGCCTCTCCGTGTTACAAGGAGTCTGAGATTGCACAGGTGTAAAATCTTAACATAAATTCTTTAACAAGGTATACACGAGCGACTAAAAGGCAATACTATAAGTTTTTTGGGTGAATTCTTCAAACGTTGTTGTTTATTACCAACAGTTTGTAATCATAACGAGGATGGTCAGAAGTCGATTTCTCAGATCATGCATTTAGTTTAAGCCTCAGATGATGCGACTGAAGCGAGGGAGAAGGCTGCTCTGGCATTTCTTTCTCGCGAAATGAATTAAAAAGGAAAGGAAACTGAAGCGGAACCTTCGCTGCCGATAGACCTCCGCGATCGCATTGCATCGGTTCCTGCGGCGCCAAGGCTCGCTCGAAGGCTGCGCCGGCTTTCCCACAGACTCTTGTCGGCCGTGCGTTTGCGTGCGGCCGGCGAGGCTCTGCTGCTGCGAACGGGAACCGATCCCCTAAGTGTGCGTGCGGGCGAGCGCGCGCGTGTGGGTGTTGGCCTAGTTGGACAGTGACGTTGTTTACGGCGAGGGGCTGGTGTCCGGGGCGGCCATATCCCCTGGGGCTTTCTGTCGCCCGCTCGTCCTTCTTCCCCCTCTCTCGCTGCTCCCCCCTGCCCTCGTCCCCCGCCCTCCCCCCCGCCGCGCTGCCGTCTTGCCGTCCGCCTTCCCTCCTCTCCTCCTCTCCTCTCTTCCTCGTTCCTCTGCCCTTCTCCCCTCGCCTCTCCCGCCTGGTTCCTCGTTTGCTTCCTTTTATTTTTGCTGCTTAAGTCTGTCGGCGGCTCGTCCCCCTCGCCGTCGCTGCTGCCCTTCTCTCCCGCCTCATTCCGCGTCGCATCAGTTCTCTCCGCTTTCCCTTTTTTTTCCCCTTCCCTCGCATTTCCCTCGCTGATCGTCACTTTCATTGGATTTCCATTTTTTCACATTCCTTCCCTATTCCTCTCGCCCCCATCAGATTTTCATCGCTCCTCCACAGCGCTCTCCTTTCGCCCTCCGCGCCACTCTCCCTCTCCTTCCCATGCCGCCGTTCCCTGCTCTCTCATTTTCTCTTTCCCTTCCATCCCACGCTTCTCACAGTCCTCATCTCCCCCATTTTCCTCGTCATTCCTTCCCTTTTCCTCTTCCTTTCACTCCAAACTCGATCTCTCTTTTCCTTTCTCATTCCCCTTCTTCCTCTTTCATTCACTTCTCGTCTTCACATTTTCTCTTTCTCTCTTCCTTTCTGTTTTAATTTTTTTCCTCGCCTTCAAATTTTCCTGTTCCTTCCTTTCCTTCTGTCTCCTTGCTTTCTCGTATTTACCTTTTGCTTATTTGTTAACCTCTCTCCCTCGTTTTCCTTTTCCACTTCCCTCTCTCCCCATGCAATCTCCTCTTTCATATTCATCTTCCCCATCTCTCACTCACTCGCTCTCTCATTCACTCTCACTCACTCGCTCTCTCATTCACTCTCACTCATTCGCTCTCTCATTCACTCTCACTCATTCGCTCTCTCATTCACTCTCACTCATTCGCTCTCTCATTCACTCTCACTCACTCGCTCTCTCATTCACTCTCACTCACTCGCTCTCTCATTCACTCTCACTCACTCGCTCTCTCATTCACTCTCACTCACTCGCTCTCTCATTCACTCTCACTCACTCGCTCTCTCATTCACTCTCACTCACTCGCTCTCTCATTCACTCTCACTCACTCACTCTCTCATTCACTCTCACTCACTCGCTCTCTCATTCACTCACGCACTCGCTCTCTCATTCACTCTCACTCACTCGCTCTCTCATTCACTCTCACTCACTCGCTCTCTCATTCACTCTCACGCACTCGCTCTCTCATTCACTCACGCACTCGCTCTCTCATTCACTCTCCCGCACTCGCTCTCTCATTCACTCACTCACGCGCTCTCTCATTCACTCTCATTCACTCGTTTTCTCATTTACTCTCACTCGCTGACTCATTCACATGCTCTCTCATTCACACTCACTCACTCCCTCTCTCATTCACTCTTACTCGCTGTCTCATTCGCTCTCACTCACTCGCTGTCTCATTCACTCTCACTCACTCGCTGTCTCATTCACTCACTCGCTCTCTCATTCACTCTCACTCATCTGCTGTCTCATTCACTCTCACTCATTCACTCACTCACGCGCTCTCTCATTCACTCTCACGCACTCGCTCTCTCATTCACTCTCACGCACTCGCTCTCTCATTCACTCTCACGCACTCGCTCTCTCATTCACTCTCACTCATCTGCTGTCTCATTCACTCTCACTCATTCACTCTCTCATTCACTCACTCACGCGCTCTCTCATTCACTCTCACGCACTCGCTCTCTCATTCACTCTCACGCACTCGCTCTCTCATTCACTCTCACGCACTCGCTCTCTCATTCACTCTCACGCACTCGCTCTCTCATTCACTCTCACGCACTCGCTCTCTCATTCACTCTCACTCATCTGCTGTCTCATTCACTCTCACTCATTCACTCTCTCATTCACTCACTCACGCGCTCTCTCATTCACTCTCACGCACTCGCTCTCTCATTCACTCTCACGCACTCGCTCTCTCATTCACTCTCACGCACTCGCTCTCTCATTCACTCTCACTCATCTGCTGTCTCATTCACTCTCACTCATTCACTCTCACTCATTCACTCTCTCATTCACTCACTCACGCGCTCTCTCATTCACTCTCACGCACTCGCTCTCTCATTCACTCTCACGCACTCGCTCTCTCATTCACTCTCACGCACTCGCTCTCTCATTCACTCTCACGCACTCGCTCTTTCATTCAGTCTTACTCACGCGCTTTCTCATTCAGTCTCACTCACTCGCTCTCTCAGTCTCACTCACTCGCTCTCTCATTCACTCTCACTCACTCGCTCTCTCATTCAGTCTCACTCACTCGCTCTCTTATTCTCTCTCACTCTCTCACACACACACACACTCACTCTCTCTCTCTCTCTCTCTCTCTCTCTCTCTCTCTCTCTCTCTCTCTCTCTCTCTCTCCCCGTCCGTCTCTCCCCCACTCCCTTTCACTTTCTTCCCTCTCCCTTTCCCTTCTCCCTCTTCCATTTACCCTCTTCTTCCCCCTCTCCCTCCTTCCATTAACGTTCTCGATCACGCTGCGTAGTCTTCCTCCCGACTCCGCCTCACCAGCTGATCAGGCGAGGTCGGAAGGCATTCCCCGAGGCGTCCGTTTACGTGTTGTGGAGGGAGGTGAATCTGCGTGTTTGATTTATTAGTGAACTCCGTTATTACCGGCGGGAGAGACGTGTAAATAGTTGTAGACGGTTGTAAAATAAGTATAGTGCTGGGATTTCTCTGGAGGTCGTTCGCAAAGTATTGGGGCGTGCGCGGTGTTTATTTATTTATTCATTTGTTGATTTTTATTCGAGCTTTTCAGTCCATGTTGGCAGTTGAGAGTAACTGATGATTTTATTTAGGATGGAAGGTGAAGGGTCGATTTTTTTTATATGGTCCTGATTTTCTCTTTGCCAGTGTTGTAAATTATTGTAATGTCTGTATTATTGATAGTTTAATGCTTGTTTTAACACCATTTTCTTCTCTTGTTTCAGGTAAGTTGTTAGCTCATGTCCACGACTACGCGAGGGTGGCCGTAAGTAGCTTACTGTTATCTTCAACTTATTTTGAAATGGGAAACGGAGGCTTAGTCGTTAGGCAGAATAAATTCCTCTTCCTCTCCCTTCTTCCCTCTATCCCCCCCTCTCCCCTTTCCTGCTCCTTCCGGCCTCCCTCCCCTCCTCTCCCCCCCCCCCTCCCTCCCCGAAGTTCTCGAAAATGACGTCATCATCGTCTCACTGACGCTTCGTTTTCTATGACTAAGGCGCGATTTGCATATGCCAAATCAAGCCAAAATCAAAAGCACGACCGCACGCCAGGAAACGTCGACAGGCAGCTTGAAACTCTGAGGGGGAAAAAAGTAGATTTAGAAAAAAAATCAGATAAAACTCTAAGGAAAAAATGAGTTTACCCTCCCCCTTCCCCCTCCTTTCTCCCCTCCCTCCCCTCACCTCCATCCCTCCACCCCGTTCCGTTATATCACGAGTCTTTTATGGAATTACCGTGTCTACATTCCCTTAGTAAGGTAGTCTAGGGTGAGAGTGTGAGGATATGAGGATGAGGAAGGATGAGGATCGTGATGATGCATATTGAGGCGACATGAGGGTATGAGGATGCCGAGGAATGATGATGCATGTTTTGACGGTATGAGGATTTGAGGATGAGGATGAAGGGAGATCATGAGGATGCATATTGAGGCGGTATGAGGGAATGAGGAGAAGTGAGTCTCATAAGGATGCAACGCCACGGCGAAAAAATGAGGGAAACCAAAGCGTGAGTGCGAGCGAGCGAGAGTGCGAGGGTGCGTTGCGTGCGGAGGGAATAAAGGGATAAAGAGTGCGCGAGGAGAGGATGCACTTCTTGTGAGGCAGCGTGCACTGCCGTTAGCTTGGGAGTCTAAGAGCAAGGGAGTGGGAGTGGGAGTGAGGGGGATTGAAGGTGGGGAGGGGGGGGTAGACTGTGTGATCAAGGGTTTGGAAGAACTCGAGGGCGCCTCCTCCTCCTCTCTCTCTCTATCCTTGCTTATCCTCGCATTTTTATCTTCGTCTTCCCCGTCCCGCTATTTCCCTGCCTCGACTCCGCCGTCTCCCCTTCGGCGCTTTCTGCAGCTCGCGTTTTTCCTCTCTTTCTCCTCCTCTCTCGCCTCTTGGAGCGGCTCGTTCCCGCGGCCGCCCATCGCGCTGCTCGATTTATTGGTTGCGCTGCGCCCACGCCGCCCATTAGCTCCGCGCTCTTCTCATCTCGTTCCTCGGGCGGCGTCGCGGCCCCCTCCGCCTCCTGCAGCGCTGCTCTCTGCGTGCTGTCTCCAGGCTTCCGGACGCGGCCTGGAATGGGCTGCGGAGGGCCGCGGGCGGGAGGCGGCGCTGCCGAAGCTCAGACGCCAAGGCTACAGTGGGGCGAAGAAAAAGCAGGAGCGGAGAGCAGCAGCAGAGGACACAAGTTTATCTGAGAGCGGTATCTGGCCTGCAGTGGCGCTGTTATGCGATACCCAGTGTATTAGTTGGCAGGCGAGGGGCCGAGGAGCCGCGCTCAGGATTGTTCCCCTGGAGCACAACAGAGGGGAGGAAGGCAGGTAATTGAGGCAGGGGCGGTGGGCGGAGGGGGGAAGGAGTCATCAGGGGCGCTGCTCCACACTTTCTCGTTACAGTATTGGATCTCACGAGGGTCGGCGCACTCCCGCCGCCCACACCGCGGCCGCCCCTGCCTTGGCGCACTCCATAGTCTTATCTTTATTAACAAAGTTGGGCCTCGGAGAGCCGGTCAGTAATACGCAGAGCGGGGCAGCGTCCAGCGTCATTATTTAGGCGGCGTGTACTATTTGCGAGCGAGGGCGAGGCGAGGCGAGGGGTGTGGGGCGGGCACTGCGCTCCCCTTCGCTTGGTACATAGCAGGTGACAATCGCCCCTCGCCGGCCCCTTCCTCGCAACCCTCGCCTGGAAACTCTGCACCAGTGACGCGTTCCCCTCACCCGGCCAGGCTTCCGACTTCCTAACATTTGCCCCTCTCCTCTGTCCCTGGAAACTCGGCATGGATCTGAGCGATCCCCTCTCCCCTCTGGCACTCTTCCCTCGTCCTCAAAGTCCACCCAGGAATTTCCCCTCTTGTCCAGACTCCAGTGCATTTCTGCCGCACCCACAAGTTTTACCCCTGTTTTTTATATTCCTACTTTTGGCCGGGGATGGAAATCACCTTTACCAATCGAGCAATTAAAAGTTTATCCCAATGAATCCACGTCGTCCGTCCAACTCCGCACGAACAAAATGAGTTAAATCGTGTTTTGGATCACATCCCTCCAACGGCGTCGTTATTCTAGGTCACCACGACACCTCTGCGTCACCACAACTCATTCCGTCTCCTTCACATACCGTGTTATGGCGGCGCTTCGTACCTTCAGGCGCTGCTGTAGTTTTTCCTCCTTTCTCCCCCCCCCCTTTTTTTCCTTCTCCTTTTTCCCCTTTTTTTCTTTTCTTTGAAGATCCGCGCTACCAAACTTCTCTTTCCATCTCGTGCAACCGATTCTTCCTGGTCGAGCGTGACGTCGGCTCCTCTTGTAGACCCCGTGCATCCAGCGCTTCCTGTAGACCCCGTGCATGGAGACTCCCTTTGTTCTGATTGGAGAGCCGAGGCATTTTCTTGCCGGAGACTCGGCGCTGCGTGTGCTCGGACAGCATGCCACCTTTTACGGATTGGCGTCTTGTTTATTTGGTTGGGCCGCGATATGCATTAATTTGTGATGTGCATCCATGTTTATGCTGCGAGTACAGGTGCGGTCATCTCTTTCACCCTATCATTGCTCCCTCTGTGTCTACCCTCGCTGCATCGCTCCCTCCCATGTCTTGCGTCAGTGCGTCCTCGTTTCCCATGTGTCAGTGCGTCTATCGCTTTCCCTGTTGCCCTGCACATCCTTCTTGTGCCTTGTGCGTCTTTTCCCCCTATCTCGCTTCTAATCTATCTCGGCAATACGTCTTTGTTCGCTGTCCATGCGCCTGTCTCTCACCGTCTATCGCCGCGTCCATCTCCGTTGGCCAGACGTATCTCCGCTTTCTTCTTGCGTCGACGTCCCCTCTTTGTGCGACCGCCTCCCTCCCGTGCATGCGTCCCTCCCTCCCCTGTGCGTGCATGAATCCCTTCCCTCCTTCCGTGCGTCCGTTCCCTCTCCTGCATCGAGCTCTGCCCATCCCGAGTCTAGTTCTTTATTGCCTGTCTCGCTCCTCCCTTCCTCCGTCTAGTTCCCCCGCAATGCATCCAGTCCTTTTTTTCATTCCGTGTGTGTAGCCCCTTCTTCCCTGCGTCCAGTCCCTTCCCTTTAGCATGCCCTGTTCAGTATTTTCCTGCCAGCACCCTCTCACCGCAGCTGCCTCCCACTCGCTCGTTCCCGATCTTTTTCAAAACTGTTGTTGTGGCGGTAGTGTTCGCCGTGGGTCTCTGCCATATGTTTTTACCTTCTGATGCCGCAGGTCCTTGGGTGGGCGAGGCAGCCAGCACCACCAGAAAGCTGCTCTGGTGGACTGAACCGGAGCAGACCACGAGACCCGGACCGGGGGCTGACAAGCGGGGCTGACAAACGGGGCTGGCTCGTGTCTGACAACGTCGCTGCCACACTCGCCGTGATGTCTCGCCGATCATTAGTAGGTGTGGGTGTAGCAGCGAGGCTCGAGCCCGCCTGCCACCCGATCACCTTGGTCGGGCTGGCGCTACATCCGGTGGGCGGGCGAGGGCGTGGCAGCTGACCCGACAACGGTCAACAGTTGACGTCAAACGTGACCAGAGGAAGTCGTTTCCTCCCGGGATAAGTCGCAGCCCGGAGGTCGCATGCGGGTGTTAAGTCGCGGCCGACTCCCTTCCTCCGAACCGACGGACCTGCCAATCCTATCCTTGCCGCACACTTCGCCCGAACTTGTCCGTGGGCATAGTGGAGGACGCCCTTCCTCCGCGGCCCAAGGGTGACACAGACGGCCGCCCTAATGTTGGCGCCACACAGTACACGCGGCCCCACCCTACATTACTCCTGATTACCTCCCGCCCGCCCTCCCTCCCTGCCCTCTCCCTCTCCCCTCACTCCCCCATCGCGACCTCTTCCTTTCTCCCTCCCTTCCTCGCCACCTCTTCCTTTCTCCCTCCCTTCCTCGCCTTGTCGTCTCCCTTCCCCGCCTTTTTTTCTCCGTTCGTCTTCTCGCTGCTCTCTCGTTCGTACACTAATTTTCACCAAGTTTTCCCTTTCTTTTCACCTTTTCCGTTTAACCATTAAAGGATCCGCCCATTTCCCCGCGCCTACCGCCCCCACCCGTAGCAACGCACATACATTGCAGCGAATGATCTCCGCAATACGCAGCCTTTCGCCGCCCTTGCGGCTTGGCAACACCGTCATGTAACCCAATTCCCGTCGGATTCGGTTTCGATTCGGACTTTTTGTTCAAGGTAGAAATGTTCAGTCTATGCTTCCTGGCGAACTCCCGTACAAGATAACGCTGCAGTCGCCTCCGCCGCCATGTGCAAGGCTTCCATGCCGGAAACGCCCGAAGCTTTGACGCACAGGTAGGCCGGCGGCGTCCTACGGCTTCGGCATATGACGTGCGGGCGGGTGGCGGTGCCGAGCGCCCTGCCTTGCGAATTGTGTCGCTTCGTTCACGCCCCTTCGCTGAGACGTGAGCGATCGGCCCAAATTTCCATAATGAAACCTTATTAACCGTTTCACTGCCGCCTGAGGCTTGGGTACTTTTCTTTTATCATCGAAATCCTTTTGTCTGGAAGGCTTGCATATTGTGTCAGAATGGTCATCGCGTAGCTTCTTGAATTCGCCAGTCTGTTCACAAGAGGGAGCCTCGTGTGGCTGGAGCGCCAGGGTCTGTCTCCCCTGTAGGTGGCGTGTGCGTGACCGAGAGGCAGGCAGGCGGCCGCGTTCGGGGACGTCAAGATAGGGGATGTAGCGGAGGGGGGGGGGCAAGGGGAGGATTAGGCGGGAGGAAGGGAAAGCGCCATCGCAGCGCGAGGGATGTCGTACGAGTGTGGGCGTGAAGGGGGACGTCTGGCGGTGACGTGGCGCGTGACACCACTTGACTTCAGGCAGGAGCACATCATGCGTGACCTCACTCGCTCTGCCATCGTGCTTTGCGAACCGACTGCGCGGACTGCCGATGATTCGGCGAGGAGGCCCGAGGCGCAGACACGATTAGTCATACTTTAGCAAGCAAATCCTGAGGCTTCGGCGAAGGCTGTGCGCGCGGCTGGCTCTTGACGTCCGCCTGGTAACCAGCGTCGGAACGTGTACGGTTCAGAGGGAGCTGCTCATCTCCAGGCCCCCTGCCCCCTGCCATCAGGATGCGCACCGCGGGTCTCCCAGTGCCCCAACTTGACTCGCCACCTTTTTGGTTTTCTTTGCGCCGAAAGAGAGCCACTTTGAGTGTTCGTTGTCCCTTCTATCGCGTGTGGAAATACTTTCCATTGTTCAGCCGTTCTTTCGTTCTGCAGTCAGCTCTCCTGACACTTGTTCGTGTTGTGTCTAGCCGCCCGCTCTGACATTGCCTTGACCAGCTAACAGGTCATCACGCGTCCTCCAATACTTTCTTTGGGCTACTGCTGCCTCAGCAATCCGCTGTATCTCTCGTAGTGAATCCGGGTTGGCATTCCCGTAAATTTGCTTATATTCAGCTACAGGTTTTATTCACTCCGAAAGTAACGAAACGAGAGAGAAAAAAAGCACTGTACATGGGCGTTAAATCTCCGTCGCATTGTTGCTGCTTCATAACGGCCAGATGCTTCCCCGTGCCTTTGTGCTTGCTATTATGCGCTGCAGTGCTTGGCCCTCCGTAGCCTAAAAACACTCAAGCATATGGACTCCGTATTGGAAATAATTTTGACACATTTCACTAGCTTTTAGCGGCAGTAAAGAGGCATTCCTTAATTGCACTTCTTTCATCTACCGTGCTGTCGACCCGTCCTTAATCCCTCCCCGTCCCCCCTCCCCCTCTCCTCTCCTCCTCTCCCCTCTCCCCCGGGCGAAGGGAGCAGCACTTTCTTGGCCCGGGGGAGCGAGTGTGGCGCGGCGCGTAAGAGAGCTTGCGACATGGCCCTCCTTTATGTGTGGCGGCGGGCTGGAGCCTCCCTACGGCTGCCTCGCTCATGCTTCCTCCCGCACCCGACCTCGCCACTCTTTTTTCTCTCTTTTTTTTCTTCTCATTTTTCCCGCTCTCCCCTCAGAGGACCTAGCGGGCGAGCGTAGATAATGGCGGTGGTGCTGGCGGCTGCTGGCTCGCTGGCAGTGATCGTGGCGGGCGGAGGCGGGCGCGGCGTCGTGAGGAGGCGGCGGCGAGGCTGTCGTTATTCCGCGCTTAATGTCGATTAGCGTCGACGCAGCTGATCGACGTCGCGGCGTGATGGACGCAATCCCGCCGAGGCTGATTCGCCCCGAGATTGTGCTGCGCTGCTTTTTTGCAGCTCGGTCTGCGTTCGCAAAAACAGCGCCGCGTTGGAGCAGGACCGAAATGATGACGATCTAACTCGCCTTCGGTGTCGGTCGAATGGCATTTCCGTGGCTGTGCTCTAGCGCCCTCCCTCCCCCTCCCCCCTCCCTCCCCGTGTCTGCCATTCGCCGCCGCCGTCCACCCCTCCCCCCTTCCCCGGGGCCCTCCCTCCCTCCCCCTGGTGTCACGTGATCCGTGTCCGCACAGCGCCCAGCCGCCGCTGCCCTCGCCTCATTATCTGCCTCTGGTGTTCTCGTAAATACTCGCCGTGCCGGATGTCGAACGCGGCGTGACCTTGGCGGCCCCGCCGCGGCCACCTTCCAGGCCCCGCGCCCGCCGCCCGTCGTGGGCGCCGTCGTGCGTCGCACGAGGACGACTCACCCGACGTCGAGGACGGGCAGCAGTTCTCGACGCACCAGTTCCGAGCTGTAACTCCCGAAATGGGATTCGTTATCGGCGAGCATCACTCGTGGCGCGGCGCGGCCTCACAATTATCGTGTTATTCCTCTCCTTCCTTGCCCGCCTCCCCGGTGCCCCCCCCCCCCCGCCCTTATTGGGATGTTTGTGTCGTGGAGCCGCTTCACCGTACACAGCTTCCCTTGCGCAGAATTCCTTTGAATTTGCTGCTCTCCATATGCCTCTTTTAGGCGTTCGACGTGTTTCTTCGCTTATTCTTGCTGTGGTTCTGATTTCCTTCGACGCCGTCTCCTTCAGTATCTCCCTCCGCCCCTCCCTTGGCTCGCGTCGCTTGTTTTCCCCCGAAGAGTTTGCTTTCACTTTTGCTCCATACGCAAGCGTGTGCTTCTGTGCCCATTTCCGAGCGAACGAGACGGCGGCCTCGTGCTTGAGTGTGCTTCCGTGAGCGCGAGTTGGTCAATGCAGTGATTTGCTGATGAGCGAGGGATGTGTGCAGGCATTCCCTTGGTTTCCTGCTGCCTTTTGTTTCTTTAAAAAGTTTCCGCCTGCCGATCGCCTGCTCCGTGCTTCCCCTTCCCCTTCCACTCCCCTCGCCGCGCCAAGCAGTCCCGCCGATCCTCGCTGTTCTTGCTACATTTCGCCTCCTTGATGGATTCCCCCGCGTGCGGATGCGGCCTCAGGCGCTGCGACGGAATCCGCGCGTTTCTTCAAAATAATCTGGCTGTCGTGACCTTAATACCGACGTCGCTGCAGGTGATCTCCCTCGATCCTGCTGAAGTGTCCTTCCTCCCGCATTATTGAGGCGCCCACCTCCCTCCAAGGGCCCCCTCCCATCCCCTCCCTTCCCCGCACGTAAATACTTGGTAACACTCCCCCACCTCCCCCTCTCTCTCTCTCTCTCTCTCTCTCTCTCTCTCTCTCTCTCTCTCTCTCTCTCTCTCTCTCTCTCTCTCTCTCTCTCTCTCTCTCTCTCTCTCTCTTTCCCTCCCTCTCTCCGTCTTTCTCTCTCTCCCTCTTTCCGTCTTTCCCTCTTTCCCTCCTCGTCCTCCCTTCTAACCGTCTTTTTTCAATGCCTATCTTTCCTATCCCTTTCCTTTTTCCTCTCTCGCTGTCCCCCTCTCCCCCGCCCTTCTAGTCTCCCTTCGTTTCGCCGCCCGCCCTCTCCCTCCTCCTCTCCCGCTCTCCCTCACCAGCGAGTTCTCTGCCAGACCTTTCTCCTTTGGTCGCTCCTTAGGCCTCTTACCGCCCCCTCTTCCGCTTCCCCCCCCCTCTCCCGTGCTCTCCACTTCCCTCTCCTTAGTGTACCCCCCCCCCTCTCTCTCTCTCTCTCTCTCTCTCTCTCTCTCTCTCTCTCTCTCTCTCTCTCTCTCTCTCTCTCTCTCTCTCTCTCTCTCTCTCTCTCTCTCATTCTTTCCCTATTTCCCTCCGTCTTTCCTTCCCTGCCTCCCACCTCCTCCCTCGTTCCTTCCCTGCCACCCACTTTCCTTCCCTGCCTCCCTCTTTCCTTCCCTTCCTTCCTCTCTCCTTTTCCCTTTCTCTCTTCGTATTTTCTTTACTTCTCTGTCTCTCTTCGTATTTTCCTTATCGCTGCCTCACTCAGCGCCAGTCTCCGCCTCATAATGTCTTCTCCTGCTTCCCTGACCTCACGCTGCCCACCGGTTTTCCCTCTCCTCCGCCTCGCACTCTCCCTCGCCTGCTCTCCACTTCACTCTCCCTCGCCTGCTCCTCGCCCAAATCACCAGCACTGTTCCTGCGCTAACTTCGCCTTTCTCCCCTTCGCCTCTCCCCTGGCCTTTTATATCTCCGTTCCCTACGTTTCTCCTCCCCTCGCCGACTCCCTACGCTTCTCCCCTTCTCCCGCGCCTTTCTCCTTCCCTCCCCTCCTCCTCTCCTGGCTCTCGGCGCCGCTCGGCCCCCTCCCCTCGCCTCCTCAGTCCCCTCCTGTCGCTCGCATCCTTTCTGTTTCCTATTTCCCTCGAGCCTGCGTTCCCTTTCCCTCCCTCCCTTCCTCCCGCCCTCCCTCCCTCCTTGCTTCGCCTCCTGCCCCTCCCCCTACCTCACACTCACCTTTTAGGGAGTGGAGTGCGTCTTACACAGCACGTCTCCGAGCCTTGCGACACACGCCGGGCGACTCTCTCCTTTCTGCATCGCGCTCTTCGTGCTTCTTGGCCTCGTACGTCGCTAACGTCTTAGGAAAACGTCAAGCAGCATGCGTCTGTTGCGACGCATTACTCTGCCGCCCTGTTATAATTTCTCGCCGTAGCGTTTCCTGTCGCGGTTCCCACTCAGCGTCGCGTTTTCTGTCGTTTTCTTCCGCGAGGGTTTCGCAGCGAGCGTCTTTGAGCCGAAGGTTTTCCAGCGTGCCTTTGAGCCCTCGCCTCCTAATCCCGTGTCTGCGAGCGCGCGGCGCCTCGGCTGATCCTAGCAGCGCCTGCCTTTGTGGCGGTGAGTGGCCTTCGTTCCCGTCGGCTGTGGCGTCCCTCCCACGACAGTAATCCCCTCCCAACAGGTCGTCCATCTCCGCCCGTCCTCCATCACGCGCCCGGCCCGCCACGCCAACCGCCACAGCCACCATTACCACCATCGCCGCCTCCGCCACCATTACCACCATATCGTCGCCGGCGGCCGGGTCGAGGCGACGCTCTGGCTGCCTCCAAACTCCCCCACGGCCCGTCTTTGTGTGCGTCGTCACCGCGCCCGCACTGTAGGGTGTGGGCGGGAAGGGTGATGACTGGGAGGGGCCGGGAGGGGAGAGCCGGAGGATGTGATGAGACGGAGCGAGGCGAGGAAGGGAGGCACGCTCAGGCCTCAGACGTGCACCTCGTCACGCTCAGGAGGGCGCGCGTAAATAGTAGCAGGCACAGACGGGGTTGGTGGGGAACCTCCGCGGCATTCTTGAATCAATCACCGGAAGAAATGAGTCGCGAACAACGACGGGGCGGCTGCGGCCCGAGCTGCGACGCCGCCTCGCTCACCGACGGGGCGAGGGGGTGGGGGTGGGGAGGCAGGAAGGGACCGCCGCGAACCGCTGAACCGTGATGTTGGCGACCATCGATGCAGGAATCATCACCCGGGGCTGAAGCTCCAGTCGGCCAAGATTTACGTTCGGAGTAGCGAGAACTCGGTGGTTCGTCAATGGTGTATCCTGTAGCCATCTATCTGAGGATTTGGTAGGGCCGTTATGACACACCTCGAACTTTATTAAAGATTCCTTGGGTTTATTAGGGTCCAGAGGAGCTCTTGCGAGCAGCAGCATCTGATTATATTAGAATTTCGTCAGGAAATTTTCATTTGACATCCTTGCCGGATTTAAATATAGCCCTGTGTTATCTCTTGATGACACCTTTATTACGATATCGCAATGTGTATCTTTCTCTTCGGCAAGTGAAAGTTCACGGCGATGACGCTCCTACGCCTGCAGGTCTCCGATTTTATTGAACTGCTAATGTCGTTCTTTTCACATATGGGTAAATGGCGAAACGTGAATGCTATCGCGGAGATTTCCGCGAAGACACATCTAAGGCGCATCGACAGATTGTACGAAGAGGAACTATAGAGAAAAAAAGAATTAGAACAATGGTGAATGAAACCAGGATGGAATTGGCCTTAGATTTTACCTTTTTGATTACTTGTGAAATTTTTGTCGTTAGTTTAATTCGCAAACGTCGAGCTTCACGCATTTCGCAAAGCGTCTGCTTCGAATTAAGGGGTTCGTAGCCTCTCATATAAAGTCATTAATCACTTTTGATGGAATTTGAAAACTGCTTAGACACTGCCGGTGATGACAGGTACTGAACAGGGCCACACCTGCCTTTGCGCCGCTGACAAATGACTCCCGTAAACATACCACACCTTTCTTTGTATTGCTGGGCGAGAGGCCATGTACTTTACGGCAAGGAGCTGCTCTGTCGTATCCCAGTACGCCTTCAGATGCTTCAACTGTCGTGGGATTGACGGGTTCACGCGGTCGGGTCACTTCCAAGGCGAATTTTGGATGCAGTTGTATGATGTGAATTTAATACGTAAATTACACAGTGCGATGAGTTAACGTGATGTGTATGCTCCTCTGTGGATGAGTGGATTAGAGTGTAGTTATCGTAACGTAGAATTCGGTTTTGAGTGTGGCAAACGAGTTCAAAATAGTTCAGGATGGATGGGGCCAAAAGCGATGGTTACCACCGAACGAACAGAGCTAATGGCGACGATCACTTCATCGACTGAATAGAGACGAAATGTTCTGTGAGCGAACAGGCAAAAGCAACGGACACTTCACCAAGGAAGTTCCGTGTAGAGCGACGTGTCCCGGCCCCCCGTGTCAGCAAGCAGGTGGCCACGGGATGTTTTTGCGTGCGTCGGGGCAGCGAGCCGCTTTGCCAGACAGCTGGGGGCCACCACTACCTCGCTTTACCTCTTAACCACTGCTCCTCTTGGCCCCACCTTTACTCTCATAACATCGATCTTCATTCGAAATAAGTGGGGCCACAATGCACAGCCGGAGCGTATCATCCTGACTCGTCCTCTGCGCCTTTTCTCCCCGCGATGGTCCATCAGCTGTTAACATCGCGCGGCGCAGGCGGAGAACACGTCCGGCCACTTGCAGACCGTAAGTCACTTCATTCTATCCGAGTCCCGCTGTATGACCGCGCCGGCCATGCAGCTGAACGGCTGATCTCCAACCTCCTGCTTTTAACAGGCGCGCTACCAGCCGCGGGCTACTCTTAGGACCTCTAACTTATTATACCTCAGACTATATCGGAGGATTTCCTCGCTCTTGATTTAAATGCGGCGGCGCCACAGCAGGGTATTGACAGGGGTAGATATGGCTCGTGTTGCTGAGGAAGGAATTCATGAAGTGTCTTTCTTCGTCTCGGCTTCTGTTCCCCCGGAGAAGCCAGTAGCATAACGCGTCGTCCTACGGAGAGGCCAAGGGGAGGGCAGTATGTTTGGCGTGCACGTGAAACTGCATGTCGCGTAACCACGGGGGCACGTGGGTTTTCCCGAGAACATATCGGGGCGTAAGTGTGAGGAAGAGAGAGAGGGAGGGTGAGGAAAATGAAGACAAAATGAGTGTAGAAAACTTAGGGAGTCCGAGGCGGCGCGGGAACAGAACGGGGAGATGAGAAAACTCGAGATTAGAGGAAGAGGGAGGACGAGGGTGGCGCATCTGTGTGCACGTCGGGACCTGCGTCTCTAAGGCTGTGGTGTGCGGGTGACATGTTTGTGGTGTGTGCGTCTGCTGTTTAAATTGGCTCCACCGCGTCGTAGCTCCCGACCACACCACTCACCCTGCCTGCTTGCCTGCCTCCATGCCTTCCTGCATGTCTGCCTGCTTTCCTGCTTCGGCTCCGCCTGCCTCTGCTGCTTCCTTCACGTGGGGTTGCCCTCTACCCACGAGGGCAAGCAGGGCCGTCTGCCATTCGCGTGTCTGCCTTGCAACTAGGCAAATGTGGAATATGTATGTCTGCTGCCTGCTCTCTGCCTTCTCTGCTGACACGTCTCCGGAGACGCCCAAGCGGATGACCGCCCGCATACTCGGACACAGCGCCCAGAAAGCCCAGCGCTGACCAATAAGTCAGCGAGCGGCCTGCCGTCGCGAATCGGCGCTCAGCAGCGTGGAAGGAGGTCCGAGTATCGAGCTCATGCGAGCGCGGCCACTCTTTTTTTATTCTTCTAGAACGCGTGCATGCACTTACACGCGAGCGCAGGCAGCCGCACACGCACATGACACACATACACGTATACGCACATGCAGACGCACAAGGGCATACAATCTTCCCTCCTTTCGTCCCTATTCCCGTCCTCTTTTCATTCCTCCTTCCCTCTTTCGTTATTTCCTTCCTCCCTCCAAAGCTTTCCCCCTCCTTTTTTTCTCCCTCCCTCCCTCCCTCCCCTCCTCTCTTTCCCTCCATTCCCGCCCTCCCTTCTTCCTCCCCCCTCCTCTGTCTCCCTCCCTCCACTCCCCCCTCCCTCTCAAGCGTTCTGTATATTAGCGAGATTCTACAGCCGTCTTCTCGCCCGATCTTGAACAAACGCGTCCATCTTGTCTCGGTCCCTTGATAATTACGGGCGCGTTACAGGCTTCGTGGATGTCACAGGCAAAGAAGTCATGGCCAGCCCCCTCCCCCCCCCTCCCAGGTTCGTGACATCAAGGCCTGCAGGTGTTGCAGGGACTGCAGTGCAAGTCGGGAATCAAGAGGGTTGGCGGTGAAGTGAGTGAAGTGAGGATTGTCTGTGAAGTGAGTGAAATGAGGATTGCCTATGAAGTGAGTGAAATGAGGATTGCCTGTGAAGTGAGTGAAATGAGGATTGCCTGTGAAGTGAGTGAAATGAGGATTGTCAGTGAAATGAGGATTGCCAATGGAGTAAAGTCAGGCTTGCCAGTGAAGCGAGTGAAGTGAGGATTGTCAGCGAAGTGAGAGTGTCCGATTCAGGCAGCGATCGGGCGACGGTGCGTGATGTCCGCGCGGGAGGAAGTCATGAAGTTTGAGAGGTGAGCGCATGGCTCCGGCGACAGGAGCCATGTTATCAGCAGGACAGGGTGTCGCGGTATCAGCAGGATAGGAGGTTTCGGGGCAGCAGGAAAGGGATAATGTAGAGGGTGTGCGTCAGCTGTCGTCAGCGCGGCTCATGTGGCGTGAAGCTGGCGGCGTCAGCAACCAAGATAAAATCCACCTGATGTCGCGCGACGGAAAAAGTGAGGCGCAGCAGCAGGCATCCTTAAAGCTGCTCCGGCACCGCCTTCACTTGCTTGGCTTTCCTGCCCTTTTGTCGCCGCCGCCCTCGGCCGCCCTCGGCGCGGCACGCGGACGCCCATCACGTGTCCAAATGCCTCGCTGCTGTGGCGCGATTGCTGCGGTAATGCAGCTTCGGCGGCCGCTGTTTTGCGCTCTTCTGCCGTTTGCCGATTCTCTCCGGCTTCACCTTAGCTGCATTTGCACAGCCGCCTCGAGGTCCACGCCATGCGCTGCGGGAGGCTCTTCGTAGGGCGTGCGGCGGCGGCCTCGGCTGCGTAACGCCTCGAAAGTTTTTATTTACTCGGAACTTGATGGCTGTACCTGGCGCTGGGGTTGCATGGCTCTGCGAGGAAGGTTGTGTGCTGTGAGCGTACGGGGACGGCTGTAAACGTAGCATTTTAAAATGCGTACGTCAGTGCATTCGTAAATTTGTACTCTAAACGCATGTGCATATACTTCCATACAGCTACATACACACACAAAGCCACACGTATATACTCTCTCTCTCTCTCTCTCTCTCTCTCTCTCTCTCTCTCTCTCTCTCTCTCTCTCTCTCTCTCTCTCTCTCTATATATATATATATATATATATATATATATATATATATATATATATATATGTCTCTAGTTGTTTATCTATTGATCTATCTTTCATTCTCTCTCTCTCTCCCTCTCCCTCTCCCTTTCCCCCTCTCTCCCTACTTCCCTTCCTCCCTCTCCCCTCTCTCCCTTTATCTCTCACTAACACACACTCAAGTGCGCATTGAGCTTCATGAGAACCCTCGCGAGAGGCGACCGAACTCCGTCCGCAGGAGCTGCAGGGCCGCAGCCAGAGCCATGAGACAGTGCTGTGGCAACATTGCATGGTACTCAGCAACAAGTGCATATTCCGTCTGCAGTAGCCGCTGTCACGTGGGCCGGCTACTGCGCTGCCCTTAGCGCCAGGACAGCGCGGGCGGGAGCACTTCCCTCCCAGGATTATTGCGGCGGCCGCGCCACGTGCTGTGAGAGCAGCTCTTCGTCCAAACCAATATTTTCCTTTTGTTTTCCAGCTCTCTCTCTCTCCTGTGTTGCGGGGGAGGGGAGGGAGGGGTGGGGCTGGAGGCGTGGGGTGATGGGGAGAGAGGGGAGGGGGTAGGGGGTAGGGCTAGCCGAGGCGATTGGATGGCGAGCATTTTTTATTCATGGAAAGTTGAAGTGCGTTGCCGGCAAGTTTAGTTCAAGCACTGTCATTGAGAAGATCACGATCCCTGCTTGATTCCGGAGAGGAGTCCTTGTCGTGAGGAAGCTCCGCGAACCGATTTCGTCGCTAATGCGAAGGTGTTTTTGGGAAGGGCGCTTTTGAAGTGATCGGCGAGACGACGCGAGATTTTCTTTATCGTTACGGCCTAATTCCATTCGTTTCCCTCCCTCGACTAAGCACGGACGAGGAGAGGCCACGAGGGTGAAGATACGAGCGAGGCGAGAGGGGCTGTGTGTGGTATTGGCGGCGATGCGGGACACACGGCCCTTGTGTCTGTCTCCCCACGCACCGCCCACAGCCGCCGCGCTACCTTTCGACCGCCGCCGTTTTGTTTCGCTCTCGCCCCTCGGCA
This sequence comes from Penaeus vannamei, assembly GCF_042767895.1. NCBI lineage: Eukaryota > Metazoa > Arthropoda > Malacostraca > Decapoda > Penaeidae > Penaeus > Penaeus vannamei. The sequence goes on from NC_091552.1 coordinate 14,020,472, forward strand.
GTGGTCGTATTTCCCGTGAATCCCGCCAACGTGGCGTGGTGTGCGTGAGGCAGCCCAAGATGGCCTTGGGCTGAACGCGGCGGGATGAGCCTGGAAGCCGAGGGCGGCGGGGCTCGGCTCGGCGAGTAATAAACAAAAAGCGCGAGGCGGTGCGAGTGAAGGACGGAGGGCGGGCGAGGGGCGTGTGTTGGCGGTGTGACGGGCGTAGGTCACTCGGCCCTCCTCTGCCGCGCCAGGATGGTACCGGAATGGTAATGGTGGCCGCCATGGTGCGCCTCATGGTGCTGGCGCGACGCTCGCACCGGCGGCCAAAACATTATTGATGATTAGAGGGAGCGATAGTGTTGGGATGGGGGCTGCGAGGGAGGCGCTGCGGCTGCTCCTCCGAGCGGATCGCTGGCGCGGGATCGGGTCGTTCGCAGAGGCAGGCGGCGGGAACGAAATGAATAATAGAGGGAGGGGCGGGGGGCGGGTCAGCTCGATGAGGAGAGGGGGACTTTTGGCCTGACCCGATGAGCGAACGATTTGCAACCGTTTCAGAGGGTTTGCGGCGGTTTCAGCGCGGGCTCGGGCTCGCGGCCGACCAGGAGAGCGCAGTGGTATGAGTGTGCGGTTCCTGGTGCGGCAGGGCGTGCGGCGAGTCCCTCCGAGCCTGGATATTCCGGTATATGAGCATGACTTGCGGGCGGCGGGAGTGGCATCGCGGGTAATGAGGGTGGCGGCGAGGGTGGAGGGGCGGCGGCGGCGGCGGCGGCGGCGGCGGCGGGGGGGGAGGGGAGGAGAGGGGAGGGGGAGGAAGGGCGGGGATGAGGAGGAGGAGGAGGGCGCCGCGGCCACCAGGGAGGAGATGGAACACCAGACACGGCGGCTGATTTAAGGGGGAGAGATTGTCCGTGGCAGGAGGGCCGCCGGTCACAAGGATCCTCGTGTGGGAGGGGGCGGGGAGGGAGGGAGGGAAGGATTCAGTGGCGGGCGAAGGGAGGAGGGGAGCGAGAGACGCGAACCAGAGGAGGGAAGGAGCGAAGGAGGGGAGGAAAGATGAAGTATTTGGACGGAAAGAGGGAAGAGAAATTGCACTGTAGGAATTTGAGAAGCTGCGGCGCGATAATGGCAAGGCCGCGAGAGGAGCCAGTGCTGCTTAATTATGTTTTCGGATATTTAAATCCGGGAACCGTGCGTGCGACGTCGTTCGTATTATTAGCGGCAGGTCGGGTAAATTTGTCGTCGTTTGAGGGCGCTGGGAAGGCGAGGGCCATTGTTCGCCGCTGCCGTACCCAGGAAACTCCGGCCCACGACGTGCGCGCTGAGACGTCTTGTGCTGGAGGGCGTCCTGCGGCCAACTACCTGGGAGGATGGAGGAGCTGTCAAGGGGAGGGGGAGGCCGGGGGCAGGAGGCAGCTGCGAGGTGGATGGGGCTGATTGGTGGGGAGGCGAGCGGTATGTGGAAGGGAAGGGAACGGCGGCGAAGGTGGACGGGGGGCGGGAGTGTCGCATCAGGCGATGTGGCGGCCAACCTTTACATCACATCATGCGGAGAACAATGAGCGGCGCCGTGTTTGCGTGTTACCTGCTGTTGCGTCAGCCTCGGCTTCGGAAAGTGCCGTCCGTGTGTGACGGCGGCTGACGGCGGCGCTGGTGTTGCTAGGCCGCGGGAGGCGCCGTGGAGGGCGACGGCGATGCCAGACACGGCGCCGCCGCCAAGCAAGGAGCGGTTCCGGCGAAATCCCGATGACGCTGACGCATTGGAAGTCCCCAAAATAGCGGCGAGTCGACTTACGGGAAAGGAACGTCGCCTGACACATGAGTTGCTGCCGTCGGCGGCGCCTCGGTATCTCGCAGCTGCTGCTCTGCGGGCTGTCATGAGGCAGGCTTTCCGCGAGGGCGACCGAGCCTGTGGTGATGACGGGGCTTCTCGGTCGCTGGCTGGCGGCCGATGCGGCGCTGGTCACTCAGCCGAGATCACGCGAGCCATAATCGCAGCGCGAGGCCGCACAATGGAAGTGCTGAGGGCAGCGGCGGGCGACCGGGGAAGCGGCGCTGGTGTTGATGGCGGCGGTGATGAGGATAGTAATGGTGGTGGTGGTGGCCTCCCCGCGAGCCTCTCCTTCCCGACCAGGCGACCCACTTGTGCAACCCTCGACCCCCCCCCCCCCTCATCCCGCCCCGCCGCCACTTGAGGCCACGTGTGCCCTCCCGCTGCACGCAACGCACAACTACCCGAAGCTTATGATGTAACGCTGCTTAAAAATATCATTCGCAACCAGCATACCTGATAGCGTCGCGCCCTATGAATTTATTCTGCGCAGAGGAAGGGGAAGGATCACTTACTGCCACCTTGTCGTCAGTGGCGTGCGCCGAAAGTCCACTCATTGGCACCCAAAGGCCACACCGCGTCGGCCTCAAAGGACTGTCGGGTCAGACGCTGGCTGCTTGCAGGAAAACCCACTAACGAACTTGATTTCCTGACCTTCGGCCAAGCGAAGGAGCGCGATGCCCACGCCCTCCGCTGCGGGCGTCACGGCGGCCTCCGGCGGAGCTGTTCGCTGAGAGGAGCGGCTGACGAAGAGGAAGCAGGCACGTCCGCAAGCAAAAGTGAAATTGCGCGCAGACTGTCGGACAGGTAAGCAAGCAACAAACAAGGAGTCAAGCAAGCAAGTTGCGCAGTCATGCGACTGTCAAATATCAGTTGAATTAAATACAGAAGCAAATGAGCGGCTTAACGAGTGAACGGACGAGCGGCCATGAAGCGCAGCAGAAGAGCGGCGAAGCAAACGCGGCGAGGGCGAGGGGAGGCGAAGGAAAAAGGCGGAGGGGGCGACTGAGCCAAGGAGAGAGGCAAGGGCGGGCGACGGAGGCAGGAGGGCCTGGCGGGAGGATTGTTAGCAGCGAGGCTAGAATGAGTCGGGTAATGGTGACGGCACGAAGATGGTGCTCATGATGAAATGGGGCTGTCACACGGACTCCGCGCCAGCTGCGAGCCACCTGCTGCCGCCGGCCTCCGCCAGGCCCGAATTGCTTGCGCAGTCGAGGGCGACCAGGTTGCCCGGCGCGCTCCTGCGGCCACGCTGGGCGCTCCTGCAGGTCTGCGCCTCCGCACGGATGCAGCAGAAGGGTGTTCATACCACTCTCTCTCTCTCTCTCTCTCTCTCTCTCTCTCTCTCTCTCTCTCTCTCTCTCTCTCTCTCTCTCTCTCTCTCTCTCTCTCTCTATATATATATATATATATATATATATATATATATATATATATATATATATATATATATATATATTCCCCCTCTCCCTCTCTCTATTTCTCTATTTCTCTCTTTCTCTTTCACTTACTCTGTCCCTCCATCCCT
>NC_091552.1:14028812-14058812 GCF_042767895.1 Penaeus vannamei
ACGATAGAAAGGTGGGACCCAAGTTTGGCCGAAATCTGACGTAAAGTGTGATGGAGGGCGGCGGTGAGGTTCCAGCGAGGGATGTTCGGAAATTCGGCCGCTGGGCGAGGACGCAGCAGCACCACGAACTAAAACCAAGCCGTGAGAAGGGCATGCAGGAGGCGAACAAAGGACGTTCAGAGGAGCGATGTCTAAGGCGAGCCGCGAAGGGAAGGGCCGCGCGAGGGGGCGAGGCGCCTGGCGGGCGAGCGGCAGGAAGATTGAAGGCGAGCAGGAGGGAGAGGGCACTGAGTCGTTGTTATGGAAGGGTCGGGCGAGGTAGGGAGATAAAATGCGAGAGTGGACGGGGAGAGGGAGAGGATGGATTAACCCGCGAGGAAGAGGGTTGGGGAGAGGGCCCTGGTGGCGGGTGGCGGGGAGGGGGCAACGGGCCGTGGCTGTACGGAGGACAGTGGAGCGGTACGAAAAATAACTTGTTGAAGTGGTGATGCTTAAGTGAAGGCTGTCATGGGAATAGGGGCGGTAATACAGTAATTGGAGCTACACTACATTTTGCTCGAGGTGCATTTCCGCGAGGTTGAGGGTTGTGTGGAGACGCTAGTCTGGATTGAGGTATTGCGTTCGGAGCCCAGCCGGGCTTTGATGAGGGAGGCCGAGGTTATCAAATTACTCATGTTTTTTTCTCTCTCTTTCTAGGTAAGTGGTTTCTTCCGAGAGCGACCGAAGGAACCCGGTGCCCGTAAGTTCTCAATAAGTGAACGGATTTGTTATATCTAAATGTTGTCTCTTAACTTTACGGCCAGACTTGTGGAGGCGACGAAGGAAAACTTCCCAGATTCCTTTTCTCAGACTTGACTTGGTTAGCATAGGTTGTTGATCAGATAAGTATCAACGCCAAGCTGGAATGTGGAAAGAAAGCCGGAATCCTTCCTTACACCCAGATTGAATGTCCCTTTACTCTCGTGGAGATTAATAATCATAAAGAAAAGTTTTGAGCTCTCTTCGTCATGCATTTGCAGTCAGCGAGTGGCTGCCCTTCCCCCTCCCCCCTCCCCGTCTTTGGAGCCTCCAGATACTTCGGCGACTTTTTATGCGGCAATTATGTTTGGGCGGGCGAGCGGGCGGCAAGGGCGGCCTGCGAGTTGACCTTTAAGTGCCGCGGGAGGGCGCGCAAGACGAGCAAACCAAAAGGGCCGCCTCTGATTCCTTGGTCGCTGGTCGAGGGCGAGGTTTCCACCGTTTCGAGGAGGGGCTCGAGTGAGGGTGAGGCAAAGCGACGCGGAGGTAGCAGGGGCTGTGACGGGCGGGGCACGGGCGGGCGGGCGGCTGCACGAACGTCAGGTGTGGCGGGCGCGGCGCGGGGTGGGCGGCGGAGAGGAGCTGAATATTTGATAGGCTGGTGGCGGGCTCAGGACGCTGCTCGGGACGGTGATTCCCGGTGGACGCTCACCACATTGATCACCACTCCGCCACCACGCGGCCACCACTCCAGTGCCACTGCCACCGGTGCCGATGCCCTGCGGTTCATTTCGGCGGTGCCACAACCACACAGCCCCGCTTTCACCGCCCCGCCTCCAGGACGACCGCCCAGGCTAATGCCGCCGCCGTTTCAACCGAAGTCAGATCCACTTGCACCGCCGCTTCACTTCCGACTCCACCTCCACCTCGAACGCCATTGACCCTGCCACCTCAGAAAGCGCCGTCCCTGCAGCAGAGGCCTCCGCCGCCGCTTCCATTCCCGCCGTCAGCCTTGTTCGCTGCCCGTCTATCGCGGGGCGCGTGTTACACCATCTGGCGTGTGACGGCACGGTGCAGCGAGGCAGCATCCATGATAAGCTCTGCTCCTCCGAGTGGCGGCGTCACCTGAGCGTTCGGCCTGCCGCTCCTTCAATAATTCAACGACACTTCGTAGACACCGAGGTGCACTCACGACTCCCGGGCCACACCTCTTCTCTCCCCGGTTCGCAGGGCCGCCCGCGTCCGCCTTCTCTCTCTGGGCGCGGGAGCTTGCCAGGGCGGGCGCCGCGGCATCGTCTTAATTCACTGGCTGAGATGAAGGCGGCGCGGCTGGGAGAAAGGCTCGGGCTGGGTCTAGGAACAGGGCTGGGGGAGGGTTGGGCTGGGGAAGGGAAGGGCTGGAAGGGATCTACCGCTCGCGACCTGTCGAGCCCCGGGGAGGGAAGGCCGAGCTGACTGGGCGAGAGGCGATAGGAGCACCGCTGCTGCGATGTGATTATGCATCAGGATTCGACAGAAGGCAGCGAGGAGGCGCCATAGGCAGCGGAGCCGTCTTGGAAGAAGACTTGGCGGATTCTGATTCACATTATAGTTGATTACAGTTTGCATTTCGTCGTGTCAGTCGACATTAGGTTGTGATTAATTACGAAACGACGTTTGGTCGAGGCGACGCTCGCATGTGTCCCCTCTCGCTCGTGTCGGACGGAGAAACCTCCAAGAGGTTCTTTTTTCTGTCCGGGTGAGGGTTTCCGAGCGGGGCGCTCGTCTAAGAGAGCTCCTATAAAGCGCTGCCCTTAGTTTTCTGGTAAACAGGTAATCGCAGACTGCAGCTGGCGGTACGATAGGTATGACGGGCGTGGGCAGAGGTGTTGCAACGAGGCGCCAATTGCAAGTGTTAGCGTTAATATTATGTAGACAGTGGGGGAGAGGGGTGACGTGCGCGAGGTGGGCGAGGCGGCGACGACCTCCGTGGCTCCGCGCTCATCACCACGCGCATCATCACGCTCATCGGGCATCATTAGGGTCATCACTTCGCTCACCACTTCGTCATTACATCCAGAACCCCGCCCACAGCGCGTGCGTGGAGTGGTCTCGGGCGCAAAGCGCTTTAGCCAGGGCAGCGGAACCGGGAGGAGATCCTGCTGGTTACCTGTGAGGGGAAACCGATGTCAACATAGGTCCGAGAAGAAAGTAAGGGAAGGTCGATGACTCGCTTTATTTTGTTCCGTCGTAGCCTCTCATCCCGAAAAGGTAGACGGCCGTAGGGTCGCGCCCGACGGACTTTCGTAACGTGCGGTGGCCTGAGTTGACGACACACAACAGCTGCAGCGCCCTCGTCCAGGACACCCCTTCATGTTGGGAATAGCATAGATGTAGTCCGCAACAACCTGTCTGAAACCTCGCCCCCAGCCGCCCACCTCGAAGCCTCGCATACCCACCCAATGGCTTGCGGGCGGCGATGGGCGGGATTCGAAATGACTGCATCGGCTCATCGGTGGCTACTTGGCCGCTGGCCGTTTCTGCTCGTTATGCCAAGTGGAGTCTGCTTGCCGTCATCGCTACTATGGCAGAAGGGCGGAGGGCAGGCTTGTCTGGCATGGCATGGGCAGCGAAGTCCACAGGAGGGCAGTGGAGGGCATTGCCGGGTGCAGGGTCGGCAAACAGACCTCTGTTGGGTGTGCAGACGGCCAGATGGCGAGGCCCGGCCCGCTTGTGATGCCCATGTGTGACTGCGCTGACTGAGCGCTCGCAGAAGGGCGCTTGGGTCGGTGCGCTATTCCTCTACCCGGACGTGTGCCGTGCGATCAGGGGGTCGTCGAAGGATGCAACATGCTTTGCCATCTTGAACGCATGTCATGTTACGTGTCGATCTGTAATAACGAAACTTGAATTTTGATATTCATTACCTAACCAAAGAAGATTGATTTATATATACTGTATATCCATTACACAAAGTTACACTTTGCAAATATTTTTTTTTTCTAAAACTTGCCTGTGCGTTTGCTGATTCGAGCGCCGAATTCTACTCGGCGTTAGGTTGCCGTGCGCTGCCCTCTTAATGGCGTGCGCATGACGCATGGCACGCATGTCTGTTTGCCCGGCGGTCGTAGGGCTTGTTCCGAAATGAACGCAGGTGCAAAGGCACGCGGCGGGAGCGGGAAGGCGCATGCGTGAATGATGCCACTCGACTTGGGGATGAGGTCAGGCAGCGTGGGCCGCGCCGTGGCACCCCCACCCGCACCGTACGCTTCACGCCCGCCATCCTCCCGCCCACACGCCCGCCAGCCATCGCCCACATGCTCCTGCTTGTCTGCACTGCGCTCACCTAGAGCAGGGATATGGCGCAAGGGCCTTTGCAGTGCCTTGGCCATTCTCGTCCACGGTTATGGGGAAAGGACAGAGACGACATTCTGCGTTACACCGCCGCAGAGGCTGACACCGGCCGAGCCCGTGTCCTCAAGTGCTTTGGCTTTGCGAGAATCCGGACGCGGCGCCGTCGCCTCACTGCGGCTCTCTGCGATCGCAGATCCGCCTTTCACTGGGTACTCTCGGTTGCCCCTTTCGACGTGCGTCCGCGGGAAATGCACTAAATTACTTACATGACATCTAGCGCGCTGAATGCCACTGGCGGATGGACAGTGCATCTCTCCCGACCACAGCATGTCACTGTAAAAGTAGCACTTCCCAGTAAATTTGTATAGCGTATATTTAGATGTTTTATATATATATATATATATATATATATATATATATATATATATATATATATATATATATATATATATAGTATAATTACGATAACGATAACAGAATTACGCGAGACCTTATTTGATCAGAGTGGGGAAGGAAGTCGCGAGAATCTGGTGTGTCTATACATATTACAGTATCCATGGAACGCCGGGCGCACGCAGGCCGGCCGGAGGCATCCGTTTCGCCGAAGCCTCGCGCTGCGGATTCAGGCTTGGATTCGCCGCCAGCCAAGTGGGACCCACCTGCACCGCGGCCGCTGCGGCGCAACCAGCTGCGCCTCGCTGCCACCGCTTCCTCTGGTGCTGCCATTTCCGATTCCTTTTCTCAAAGCCAGTTTGAAACCAACTGGCCATGACCTATCGAGTTTCAGGACGGGCGAATGTTGGGCGAAGGGCCCCAACCCTCGGGGGAATTCCCGGTGCGCCACGCTCATTGGCGCGTATATCTGAACGCTCCTCGGTCGCCAGTAATGCTCCGTACGGCATGGCAAAACTTGTCAGTATTGTAGAAATGTTTACAGCACTGAATGTGCGCATCGCCAGGCGCTGGGAAAGACCGGCGGGCCATCGGCGGAGGCGGGGCCCTCCCGTGCCAAGAGGCGGTTGATGGCCATTGTTTGTTTTTTCTTCGCCGAGGAAGGGCCTGGCGTCGCGGCGCGGGCGTTGCCATCCAAAGTGTGGCGTGATTCAGCCTCGCCTCAGTCGCCGCCCATCGCCGCCCGCCGGGCATTGCGCTCGCGGCGCCCACGATAAAGAAAGGTTCTCGGTTCGTAAGCGTATCTGGCAGTGATTTAATGGCGAGTTGCTTGAGCCGGCGTGGTGGTCGGCGGACCACAGGTGTTCTGCCGCTCCCTGCGTGATTACCTCGTGCGTCAGTCCCACCCCGCTCTATCCCCACCCTCGCCGCTGTACCCCTGCCCCTCGCCGCTGTACCCCTGCCCCTGCGTTTCTGCATCCCGCCTCGCTCCCTAGTTATTGCTCTAATGACTTCGCTCGTGATTGTTAGCGACGCGGCTGTGGCGAGCGCAGAGAAGTGTGTGCGCGTGTGATTGCGAGCATTTAAGATGCAGTGGACGTAGGGCGGCTGTCAGGCCTCGTCCCCTTGACTCCATGACTGCACGTCGAGGCTTCCTGTCAGTCCTTGCCTTTGTCTCTTTCCTCCTGCCATCCTTGCGGCTTCTTCACGTCTTCCTTCATCCTCTCTTTCCTCCTCCTCCTTCTCCTCTTCCTATTCCTCCTCCTCCTCCACCCCTCCTCCCCTTCCCGATTTGGGTCATGGTTAGTCTTAGGCGCAACATTTTCGCACCGACGGCTTGGTGGCCTCTGCTGATGCCGTCGATCGCGGTTTTTATGTTTGTGCCTCATTTTTCACTGTTCTTGGTTCTGAAGACATGCACCCTCAGTGTGTGTGTGTGTGATTATATATGTATATATATATATATATATATATATATATATATATATATATATATATATATATATATAGGTGTGTATGTATATATATATATGTATGTATGTATGTATGTATATATATGTATATATAGTATGTATGTGTATATATTATGTATGTATGTGTATATATTATGTATGTATGTGCATATATTATGTATGTATATATGTTTGTATGTATGTATATGTATGTGTGTATATATATATATATATATATATATATATATATATATATATATAAGGTATATATAAGGTATATATTAGGTATGTATGTATATTTATGTATATATATGTATATATGTATACATATTTTTGTGTATATGTATACATATTTTTGTGTATATGTATGTATATTTATGTATATATATGTATATTTATGTATATATATATATATGTATATATGTATACATGTGTGTATGTGTATGTATATATATGTATATGTGTATACATATGTGTGTATATGTATGTATGTATATGTGCATATATGTATGTATGCATATATGTATATATATGTATGTATGTATTTGTAATATATATATATATTTATTTATTTATTTATTTATTTATGTGTGTGTATAAATATATACATATATATGTGGGGGGGGGGGGCATGCATGTATGTGTGTGTGTGTGTGTGTATATATATATATATATATATATATATATATATATATATATATATATATATATATATATGTGTGTGTGTGTGTGTGTGTGTGTGAATATGTATGTACGTATTTATGTGTGTGTGTGTGTGCGCGCCTATGTCAGCGTGTCGTGTGTGTGTGTGCGCGTGTGCGCCTATGTCAGCGTGTCGTGTGTGTGTGTGTGTGCGTGTGCGCCTATGTCAGCGTGTCGTGTGTGTGTGTGTGCGTGTGCGCCTATGTCAGCGTGTCGTGTGTGTGTGTGTGCGTGTGCGCCTATGTCAGCGTGTCGTGTGTGTGTGTGTGCGTGTGCGCCTATGTCAGCGTGTCGTGTGTGTGTGTGTGCGTGTGCGCCTATGTCAGCGTGTCGTGTGTGTGTGTGCATGTTTGTATGAGCGAGAGGGCGAAGCGAGGAGGACGTGTGATCGATAGCCAGCTCGGCGAGGCTTCCGCGACGTCTGCCGATCACCGCACCGCTAATGAGTCCCGCGCCCGCATCCTCACGCCCTCACTCGCGTCCGCCCCCCCCCCTTCCCCACTCCCCCTTTCCGCCTTTCCCTTCCCTCAGCGCCTCCCCCCCCCCCCCCCCCCCCACTGATTGCGTGAGCCCCGTTCTTCGCGGCAGTGAGCGCCTCGGCCGCCCGCGCGCCCACCACTTGAACTCCGCCATTAGCCCCCCCCCCCCTTCCCTTCTGCGCCCTCACCCTACAAGCATTAGCTGACCACACCTGTGTATACATCTCGCCCTCACTCCACAACCACTTGTAACATTTGTTTGATCAATTAATGCGGGTCAGCGATAGCGGGATAATGTAAGCACATCGTGGCTCCCCCAGGCCGGAGGGCGCTCGCAGCTGACACTCACGCACCCAGGGGCGACCGCGGCGCGGAAACAAACAAAGAAGCCAGACTGGGCTGCTGCAGTTCGGCCAGTTGTTAAGCAGGGCAGCGGATGACTGGCGATGCAGCAGCCAAGCCGCAACGAGCTGACACCGTCCGGAGTGTCCAGGGGGAAAGTCAGGGGTCGATAGAGGGAAATGCCAGGTCCGATGCCCAGGTGCCGCTCCGATCCTCAGCAGCACAACCATGTCGGAGCCTCTTCTTAGGGTCTCGAAGGTCCTCGTCTGCGCGGCAGCCTTTTCTTTGCGTCTCTCTGTTTGCCTTGTTTATCTCTTCTCCACTCTCCCTTAGCCGCCTCGAGACCGCGAAAGCGCGTTTCGCCGACCGGAAGGGCTTGGTCGACTCTCGCGGCGGCCCCACCGTTCCCGTCTTTTTGTCTTCTCTCCCGTGTTTACTCGCTCCCCCGAGGGGCTGGGCTCCCCCCTCCCCCCGGCTGCCTCGATGGACCAAACTGTACGATTATTTTCCTCTCTTTCGCCCATGGAGTTTTGTTTTTGTCTAGCTGGCTTAACCGAAGGTTCTTGCAGAGTTAGCGTATGTTTGGTGTATGGCAAGTTTCCCTAATGAAATGGAAAGCGCGTTTGGTTAATGGACCAATCCGTACTATGATTTGAAAAAAGTATGATGTGTTCCAGTCCTCGAAATGGCCGAGAAGAATAGCAGTGGAAAAATGTTGGAGCGATAGGGGAGGTAATTTGTGTTAAACAAAGGAAAAGAAATAAGTTGAGGCAATTAGCATTTGTTCTCCATATGATGTGACTGAGCTCGACCCTAAATGCATGAGCCTTTGTCCCGATGGCTGAGGGAAAATGTTTTCACGGGCACAAAAGAATATTAATTATCTGTATCTGCATTATGATAATTTTGACGTGGATATTGTGCTCAGTGTCAGGTGGAAAAGGGGAAAAATGTCTATTAACATTTACATATTTCATCTGGATTCGATCACCCCCTGTGGCGTGAGGTGAGTGGGCGCCCGGGTGGGCGTGGGATGGGCGCCGCGACGCCCTTCATCCGCAGGATATAGAGAGCGAGGCGGCGGAGGAGGGGCCCGAGCTTCAGTGCATTTTCCTCTTTATGTTTCAATAAAAGTCATCATACTCCAGAATCCTGAAGTGGTTTTGTTCTTACTTAAACAGATTTGAGCTGCACGGACATGCCAGTGTACGTGAGGTATAGATCACATACGACATTCAGTCACATGACGCCTTTTCCAAAAATTACTCATTAGATTTCAAGACGTAAGTGACATATTTATGATCATGCACTCCGTTGCCAGCTCGCAGGTCGAGTCGGCGTGAGTTCCGCGGGGAGCGGAGGTTGCTCGCCGCTGCGACGTGCGGCGCACAGGTGTGAGGCGTCACTCGCAGGTAATTGCGGCGCCGCCTAATGTGCGGGCCCTGCATCATGGGCTTCACGTCGGCCGGTCCTTGTGCGGCCTCGTTTTTTCCGCTACAATGGACGTTTTGTTTGATTTCTAAAAACGACGCCGAAGATGTTGCGCGTGCATTATTGAAGCAATAAATTGCAGAATATAGTATAGTGTTGGAATATTGGTAAGGCATTAATGTTGCATTGTGTAGCCTAGGATATTGATGAGAGGCGGTGGGTGGGCCGCGGCGCTACAACAGGACCCGGGAGCTTGGACGCTCAATCATGCATGGGGATCCGGCCGCTACCTGGCTGCTGGGACCGGCCGCTCCCGCCACGCGGATAAAACGCTAAAATGGTTCGGCTTGATACACCACCGGCTGAAAGCGAGGCTCTCGTCGTCTGCTGAACACTCGCAGCCCTGCCCTCGCCGCCACTTCCGCACGCCCTTGCGCCTGGCCCGGGGGCACCGAGGGCGCGGCCGCCCTCAGCCTGCACCAAGACACTCGCTTTGTCACAGGCGGGCTCGCCTGCCCCGCCTGCTGCTCCTGCCCTCGATATTAATGCACAATGCATGCAGGTGGTTACTTATATAGTGTGTGCGTATGATTATAGATTTATACACTTGTGTGATGTGTATGTCTGTATGAGTACGTGTGATGGTGCTTGTGTGTCCCCGTTATAAAAACGGGATGGACGTGTTTGGAAACTTTTATCTTTGAAACGAAAATGGATGCTGACTTGGCTCCTTTTGCAGTAGGGAAGCTTCTGCCAGGTGTGTGCGAAAAAGATAACTTTTTTGCGATCGCTCAGGACGCCAAGGAGGAGGGAAATCACACACACACACACACACACACACACACACACACACACACACACACACACACACACACACACACATATATATATATATATATATATATATATATATATATGCATATATTACATATTATATATATAATGTGTGTGCGTCTGTGGAAGTTGAGAGTGTGTGTGTGTTTGTGTTTGCGCGGGCGCGCGTATTTTGCTCTTCCTTTAGCCACTAGAGCCTCGTCCGGGAGAGCAGGGTTGGTATTGGTGTGGACACGTGTATATTGCTCTGTTCTGGATTTGTTCTAGACGCGGCCTCGGCGATAGAGCGCCACTGATTTTCGGGGACTGAAGTGCATAATGATCCCGCGATGCCGTTCATAGATTTGTACCAGAAAGAGAGAAAAAAATAGATGTGTCAGCAGGCCAGACCCCGCTCAGGTTTGCTCGGAAAATGCTATGCTTTGAAGGTGCGGTATCGAGTGGGGGTCAAACTTCAGCTTAAGAGGACGAGGCTTCACGGGCGTCGGGGGGAGGGGAGGGGGCTGGGGGGGTCGAACACTCAGAAGTGGACACAGAAGGCGGCGCTGGCGTGGCTGGATCTCGCAGAAGGTGGGAAGAGAAGTGCATTAACTGAGATGATTTTGACTCTGGCTCCCCCTCCTCCTTCCAGGCCCTCCTTTGCCCCTCCCCCCCTTTCCCCATTCTCGTATGCGTAGGGGACGGCCTCATCCATATTATACATACACATTCAACTGCGCTTGTACACTCAGTCATTCACTCGCTCGCCACTCATCGCCCGCCCTTACACGTGCTCAGGGCCTCACCCCCCGCAGGCGAAGGAGGCGCTGCGACGGGGAGGCAGCAGGCGGGGGTCAGCGGACGGGGTCATGAGCGGGTCAGCGGTGCGTCGTCGCCTCCCGGCCCTCATTCGCCGTCGGGCGGGCTGGCAGGTCTGGCTCAGAGCTCGGGGCTGATGAGACCGGGATGGGGCTGGCGGGGGGAAGAAAGGAGGCGCCGACGGGGATAGGCCTTGGCTCGTGCTCAGTGGTCACCCTCGGGCTGAGGGAGGACGCCGTGGACGCACGTGGGTGCTCGACGCGTCCCTTGAAGGAGGGGAGCCGATTAGGGCGGAGTCGATGGCCATCCAAGAGTCATGAGAGGGCGGGGGACCCTTTGCCTCGCTCCGCTGGCTTGGATTTTGCAACGACGACTGGATTGGCGGGGGCTGGCCAAAGAAATCGCGTGTGCCCGCCGGCCTGCATGCGTGGCTCGCCTCGGGTGCCCGGCCAGGGGTTGCTGCACACTGTACGAAGTAGCTGTCACCGTCACCTCTTGGCAGTGGTCTCCACTTGGCGTAGGCTTTGGGTGCAGTAAGCATTTGACAGAAACACCCTCGACCCGATAAGCATTTCTTCCTGCATGCGCCTGCTTGTACCTGCCTGCCTGCCAGCATTTCTTCCTGCAGAGGCTATTATCATTCAGCATTTGAAGGGTTGGAAATAGCCATTTTGCATCCATGCATGCGCAGGGCATCGCATGGGGGTTCTTCGGGAGAATGAGGCGGTGATGACGTGGCAGGACGCCGGCAGGATGGCCGTAGTGAGGGAATATGGAAGGATGACGGCAGCTTCGGTGGAAGTGGCAGGGGAGGCGCCCGGCAAGAGTGGCTGGTGCATACATACAACCACGCACACACGCACACACACGCGCGCGCGGTGGCCATACGCTCCCCACCTCCTCCTGCACGCTGCCCATATCTTTTTACCAAGTCCAATATATCCGCGCAGGGAGGGGGACGTTCAGACTACACACTGCTGCTTCTGGGGCGATGGTGATGGTAGTCACAGGGCGGGAGTGGCATGGGAATGGTACGCCGGCGGTTCCTGGTAGAGAGAGGGGGCTCGCCATGGTAGTTAGGGCAAGGCGGGCGGTCGGGCGGTGCGGGAGAGGCCGTTCTGTGCGTCGGGTTGTGTTGCATTGGTAGCTATGATGCAGTTATGATGCAGTCGGTATTCGAGGCTGTAGAGGTGGCCGTAGGGCGAGGGAGTTCGGTGGTAGGAAGGGCGGCGCGGACCTAAGAACTCATTTAGTAAATTAGCCACAAGGGGAAGGGTTGGCGTCCCGGATGAAGGATGGTTGGGCCGTCCCCCCTCGCCGCCCCCCCCCTCCCCAGACACACTCGCACTCACTCACTCACTCACCCAGACACACTCACTCACTCACCCGGACACACTCACTCACCCAGACACACACTCACTCACCCAGACACACACTCACTCACCCAGACACACACTCACTCACCCAGACATACACTCACTCACTCACTCACCCAGATACACTCACTCACTCACCCACACACACTCATTCACTCACTCACTCACTCACCCATCCAAACACACACTCACCCATCCAGACACACACTCACCCATCCAGACACACACACACTCACCCATCCAGACACACACACACTCACCCATCCAGACACACACTCACTCACTCACCCATCCAGACACACACTCACCCATCCAGACACACACACACTCACCCATCCAGACACACACACACTCACCCATCCAGACACACACTCACTCACTCACCCATCCACACACACACTCACTCACTCACCCATCCAGACACACACTCACTCACTCACCCATCCAGACACACACTCACTCACTCACCCATCCAGACACACACTCACTCACTCACCCATCCAGACACACACTCACTCACTCACCCATCCAGACACACTCACTCACTCACTCACCCATCCAGACACACACTCACTCACTCACCCATCCAGACACACTCACTCACTCACTCACCCATCCAGACACACTCACTCACTCACTCACCCATCCAGACACACACTCACTCACTCACCCATCCAGACACACACATACACTCATTCACCCATCCATCCACACAAGCACTCACCCAGACACACACACTCACTCACAATTAACTCCATCTCTCTCTCTCTCTCTCTCTCTCTCTCTCTTTCTCTCTCTCTCTCTCTCTCTCTCTCTCTCTCTCTCTCTCTCTCTCTCTCTCTCCCCTTTTCCCTCTTTCACTCTTTCCCATTCCCTCTGTTCCTTTCTCTCCCTCTTCCCCCCTCCCATCCCCCCAAACCTCTCTCTTTCTTTCTTTTTCTTCCTCTTTCTATTTCTCTCTCTTGCTCTCCTTCCAAACACATCTTTAAACCATGCAACAGACCAAAGGACATGTAAACCGAGCGCCTCAGGCCTTCCGGCCGAAGAAGGCGCTGCTGGTCTCAAGTGCCATGGGCGCGCGAGTTACAAGGGGGAAAGGGGAGGGGAGACAACAAAAGTCACGCCGCCGCTGAGGTTGTGCAGCAGCTGAGTCGTGTGCAACCAGCTGCATTCCGCCCCCGCCCGTGCACCGCCCTTTGTCCTGAAGCTGCGGAAGGAAGCTGAGGACCATAGTTGTCGCCATTACCGCAAGCCATGCGAAGCGAAGATAAGAGCCTAGATTTTAGATTAAGATGTCTGTAACGTGATTATTGAACCATAGGAACGTCTGCGCTTCCGTTAAATTTTGCCAATCTATTACTTGTATTACAACTTTGTATAAAATCTTACATCATGGTATACAGGTAAACATTGATGACTAACTCAAATCAACGCCGAAGTCATGGCTTTAGCGTCGCATTCGAATCATTTGCGGTAATGGTGATGGTTGCTGTGGACTCGAGAGACGATGGGGGTGGGAGTGCGGGGTGGCCCGGGTAATGCACCTTTTAACCCAACCAAAGCGCGCATAGGCCTACAGGAGTGGCAGGCAGATGCGCATGTGTTTGGTAGAGGTCTTTAAGAGGTCTAGAGTCGGGGCACTAGACGCCAGGGTCTGTCTCTCGGGCGCTCTGACCTTCCGTGAATGTTTTCCTGCGGGAGATGGCTGGGATGAAGGGGTGGTTGTTGGTTGGCCTTACTCCCTGGGATTGAGTTGTGTGTCTGTTAGGTGTCCGTGAAATAAAGGCTGTGTATTGATAATCTGGCTTGACACACGCCTATGCTTGCCCTGTCTGCATCATGCCCACGTTCAGTATTGCGGGAACATCGTGATGCTGAGAAGAATCGGGCGCCTCGCATCATGGCTCTGTCGGGCTCAGAGTGCAGCGACGCCTGGATCTGCATGCCAAGGCCAAGCAGATAAGCAGGGCGCTGTTGATGTTACGGACCGTGTTTCGAAGGCTGCCTGCTGATGAGCGGAGCCCCGGCCCGGCGCCGCAGGTATCAGCCGGAAAGGGGAGCCGCAGCTGGACATTGGGCACTGTTTAATATGTAATCGGGCGTGGTGCGCCACATAAAGGTATTGTACCGGGCGGGAGCGTCGGAGGGCCAGGGCCGTGGTGCCACGGTGGTTGATGGCGTGCCATCCACCGTGGGTCTTGGCCTCCGCGTTTTTATCGCCGCGCCGCAATGAAATGAGAATGACCGTGCGGGAAATGATCGCGGGCACATATGTGCTCCCCTCGGCTGACTTATGGCTTTCATTTCAAAGTAATGAATGTTTTTTTTTTTCTCGTTGCAGGTGAGTGTCGGAGTTAAGCCGTGTGTTAAGTTGGTTGCCGGCATGGCGCTTCCCTCCGCAGCCGTCTAGCCGCCGTCACGCAGCTGGTCAAGGTGAGTCAAACGGCGAGGCGAGAGTGGGTGCAGTGAGTAAGCCCATGGCGACCACGTCCCTCGCAGGGCCATGGGGCAAGTTAGTGAGCTGGGGGGCGGGTGAGGATATGCGGGGGGAGGGGGAGTATTGTGTGGGCAGTGAGTAGCGAGTGATGATAAGAGTGAGTGAAAGGGTGAATGCTAAGGCGGAAAGGCAAGTGCGAGGCGAGCGAGTGGCTGCCCCAGATGGGTGAGCGACGAGTGAGTGCATGCGGTGAATACCAAGCGAATAGACGACATGGTGTGGGTGCGGCGGTGGTGAGTTACAGGACACATGGTGTGGGCAGTGAGTCAGAGTGGAGACACGTCACCGACGCCGAATGGGCTTACGGCGTCACCGCGCGCGCGCACGGCCACACACACACACACACACACACATACACACACACACACACACACACACACACACACACACACACACACACACACACACACACACACACACACACACACACACACAGATTTATTGATCTATATCTATCTATCTATTTTATCTCTCTCTCTCTCTGTATATATATATATATATATATATATATATATATATATATATATATATATATATATAATATATATATTATATAGATAGATAGATAGATATTTAATATATATGCATGCACTTGCATTCTGTTTGTTGAGTTTGTGCGTGTGATGCGCCGTCGGCCGAGCGGCGACGTGTGACGCGGGCGTGACGCGGAGGCGAGCAGTGTGCAATGCACTCGAGGGCGTGAGCGGGCCTGGCACCGCGCGTGGAGGGGTCGCTGACACGCCGCCGCCGTTAACGACTTGCTCTATTCTTAGTCGGTGCTTGTATCGCCGCTCCGCCCAGCCGCCCGCCTCCCCCGCCCGCGCCACCGATGCTGGAAGAAGCGCTGCTGCCCGACGCGAGGGCGGCGTGCAAGGAGGGGAGGCGGTAATGAGGTAATGACACGGGCGGTGAGCGATGAGGGAGGCTGGCGGCGCGAGGGCGGCCGCGCCCGGCGATGCGGACACACGCGGCGATGACAAAGGACGGTCGCGGCGAAAAAAAATCTGGGCGGCGCGCAAGACCGGAGCGTCAGGGGGGGAGGGGGAGCGGGGAAGGGGGCTGATGGTAGTTGTAGTCATGAGGGGAGGGAGGGGAAAGAACGCGAAGAGCGAGGCAAGCGGAATGTGCGGCCGACGGGAATGGAGGTCGCGTCGAGCCGACAGAAACGGCAGGAATCGGGGTTAATGGGAAGGCGTCGTCTCCTGGAGGCGTCATTGTGCGCATAATGGTCGCCATGGCGCGGGGCATTCGCGGGGTGCACCGATCCCAGCTGCGGCCAAATAAGAGCGCCCGCCATGAGGCAAGACCGCTTTGCCACTGATGCCGCGAAGATTGCACATCTATTTTTCAGCAAGAAGGTAACACGATACGGCTTAGCCTGAAGGTCGAATGCTCCATAGATCGTGTCCATTTCTGCTCTGGCAACTATGTAAATAATGAGTGAACATAATGGGGTTTGTGCTTTGGAAAGTTGAAAAGAGAGCACGATGATCAGTGGCGGGTGTGAGCCGGGGACATCCTGTCCTGACTCGGTGCAGGGGCCGCGGGTAACGAGTATTACAGGAGATCTCCCTTATCGGGCAGGGCGGGCGGGCGGGCGCCGCGCTGCCCGTTTGTGCGTCGCGCCTTCCTTTGTCATCGCAGCGAACACAAGCTTGCCAATGAGAACTCGTAGATATGGACACATTTATAGAGATATACATGGATATACATATATATTTATGCATTTTCCATTCGCAGTCACGATTTTTTAATATGGCCAAATGTGGCCGAGTGAATGTGTTCGTTTTCCGCGGGTCATCCGAGAGGCGACGCGGGGAATTTGAATGCGCGCGCGCGGCTCCTTCGCACGAGCTGCGCGGCGGGAAGGGCGGTTCGCCGGCGCTGTTGGGAGGGGATTTTTTTTCCGCTCATGTTGACAGTTAACAAAAAATGGCAGGCGAGTCGCGGCCGCCTTCCAGCAGGAATTTCCTCCCGGGAAGCCGCCATGTGAGAGCCGCCAGCTGTCCGCGGCCCGCGTGCTGTGCGGCCGCGTTAGTCCTTGATAATGTGGGTTGCGGCCGCGGGAGAAGCGGGCATCGGCTATTTTATTGCCCGCGCTCGTTACCTTTACAACAATATCTTTAGTTACCTGGAGTTGGTTATAGAAGTTCAGCGGAGTTATGGAAGAAAATTGCTCAATAAATAGCAGCGAGCGCATGCTAGCACGACGAGATGTGAACCGCGATTAAATGCTAGTCCGCTGCTGTGTGTTTGTCGCGGAATGGCGGCGGGAGGGCTTATGGCTGTTGTCGAGCGCCGTCATAAATGCAGCATAAGGTCATAAATGGACGAGGTCATAAACACAGGGTCAGGTCATAAATGGCAGCAACTGGCCAGCGGCGGCCGTGTCGAATCAGCGAATCTGAGCGCCCGCGGATTTCCCTCGCCGCCGCGACCGCTTACGGAGTGGTGGAGGAGCCCCGGTGGATCACACCATGGCAGTGGGCGTGGCGGAGCAATGGTAGATCGATGGTACAGATAATGGTCATGGTAGCAGAGTGGAGCCAGCGGTGGCATGGAGATAACCCCGAACAGGATCCGAAGTGACCCGAAATAGATGGAGGGGAAAGAGCGGACTCGACGTCGTCAGCGGGTGGCTACGGCGGGGAAAAGAAACCTAAAATTGATTCCCTGCTTGTTACGAAGGGGAAGGCTGGACGTGCGAGGGGAAGGCTGACCAGAAGCGATACGAGGGAAGGACTGGGAGGCGGTGAAGAGGAAGTTCAATCGGGGAGCGCAGCGCTGAGAGGAGCGGAGAGGGGAAGAAGTAGAGAAGGTAGAAAATGTCCAGAGGAAATCGCGAGAGCGGATGTGATTAAACGCAGAGCAGAGGGCAAGGGAGGAGGATGAGGAACCAGAGCCAGATTCGCGGAACACGAGATGAGGACAGAGACGTTAGACAGGACACGGGCGGCGCTGGGGGCGACGCTGAAGGAGAACAACGCAGGAGCTTTCTTGGGCGCCGGCGTGGCGAAAGTGGATTAGAAAAAGTCGGAGGAAAAATCCGGGAAGACGCGAGCATATAATCCAGGCGTGGATAAGGCCGGCAGAACGAGGTAGTGAGGGGTAAATACCTTGGCAGTGATACAAATACAAGGAGGGGAAAGTCATATATGATGGATAAATATAAAAAAGCGGGGAAGGGTAAGGGGACGGGAGCTTTAGAGATGAAGGCGAGGGCGAGGGTAGCAGGGAAGTGAGCGAGGGGCGGCGCTGGAGCCCTCCTGGCAGGCCGGGATGGGAGCCGCGGGAAAGGCAGGGCGGGCTAGGCAGCGGGATGCAGAGGGAGGCCGGGGTGGGGACTGGGGTGCGGAGGGAGGCCGGAAAGTGACCGAGGGAGAGAGGGAGGCCTGGAAAGTGACCGAGGGAGAGAGGGAGGCCGGGAAAGTGACAGAGGGAGAGAGGGAGGCCGAGGAAGCGATGGTGAAAACCAGGATAGCAAATTCGATAAAGTTTAAGGGATAGTGAAAAGGTCAGATTCGGCTGGACAGTGAACAGGTCCTATGGAGTAGAGTGAAGGGAGTAGCAGTAAGAAACAGTGAATGGTTCCGGCCACCTCGTCCTCGCCGTTCGAGAAGGAAGCGGTTCGCCGGGTTCAGGATGGGCGTCTGGGCGGCCTCGTGGACGGCTGTGGGTTACGTGTTTGTTGGCTGCGTTGTGCTCGGGGAGTGAGTGGTGCTGGGAAGGATGCTGCGGCGGAGGGCAGCGTGGCCGCAGAGAAAGTCCTGAGGGAAGAGTTTGGACGTGAGAGCGGCGGGGTTATGACGCCCCTGGCCGGGCCCGCCGCCCCACCTGCCGGGCCCGACGCTGGTCACGGCACGGCTTTAGTGCGTGCGGCGGAGGGGAGGAAAGGGCCGGAGGGCGCCGCGCGCCAGGGACGGAGCGGGAACGACAGCAGTTGCGTTCGGGTGCGCGAGTGAGTGTGTGAGTGAATAAGTGTGTGAGTGAGAGAGTGAATAAGTGTGTGAGTGAGAGAGTGAATGAGTGTGTGAGTGAGAGAGTGAATGAGTGTGTGAGTGAGAGAGTGAATGAGTGTGTGAGTGAGAGAGTGAATGAGTGTGAGTGAGAGAGTGAATGAGTGTGTGAGTGAGAGAGTGAATGAGTGTGTGAGTGAGAGAGTGAATGAGTGTGTGAGTAAGAGTGAATGAGTGTGTGAGTGAGAGAGTGAATGAGTGTGTGAGTGAGAGAGTGAATGAGTGTGAGAGAGAGTGAATGAGTGTGAGAGAGTGAATGAGTGTGAGTGAGAGAGTGAATGAGTGTGAGTGAGAGAGTGAATGAGTGTGAGTGAGAGAGTGAATGAGTGTGAGTGAGAGAGTGAATGAGTGTGAGTGAGAGAGTGAATGAGTTTGTTAAGGAGAGAGAGTGAATGAGTTTGTGAGAGAGAGAGTGAATGAGTGTGTGAGTGAGAGAGTGAATGAGTGTGTGAGTAAGAGTGAATGAGTGTGTGTGTGTGTGTGTATGCGTGTATTCTATGTATGTATGTATGTGTGTGGCATCATGTGTAGGATGATGTCAGGCTGTTAGAGAAACGTTAATCCGCCGTGCCTGCCCGACGGAGAAAGTCCTCCTGGCTGCTTGCACATCACCTGCCCGCAGTAATGGCTTTGCTTGCCCCTTCCTTTGTCGTCCTCCCAACGCCCCCATTCCCCTTTTCCCTCCGACTTGTACCTTTTCTCTTTCGCCATAATTCTCTCTCAAGAAATGATGATCACGTTCTTAACATGTTCCGCGTGTTGCTACGCCACTCGGTGATGTTGGGTCTGTTTTTCTCTGCTGGTTGATGGGGCTTTACAGCAGTGACATGACACCGTTCCTGTCCATGCGTGCTGCGCCGAGGATGTGTGTGCAGCTGCACGCAGGTGATGCCAGCGGCTCGGAGGTGGAGGCAGCGCCAGCGAGACAGGAGCATGTGCAGACAATCAAGTATTTAACCCTGGGGCCCGTGCTGGCCCGACCCGACCCTCGTAGATGACGTAGAAGTGACGCGCGTGATGCGGCGGCCTCCGAGGGTGCTCACGGCCCTTCACTCGGCTCGCGAGACGTCCGGCCTCACGAAGATGCTGCTCTGACGACGCGCCGCCGTTCCCTCTATCTCTTGAGAATCCAGTCAAGAGACGCACCATGTTGCAATGTTGCAGCCCCTCATACCCCGGCCAGGTCGTGGCATGAGCATGGCGGCCCAGGCTCCGTTGCAGCCTGGTTGTTACGGGCACTGTGAGCGGGCCCCCTCCTGGCCTCTCTCCCGCCCTCCCGCCCAGCACACTCCCCGGGGGCGTCGTCCAGGCAGCCGCGCGTCAATTAGACTTTCTTGCTCGACCTGCCCCCTCCCCCTCACCGCCCGGCCCTTCACAGCCCCTCACCCTCCCCTCGCCCTCCCTCCGCCACCGAAGCGACAGTGGACGGGCGGCAGCCGACGTGACTGTGCATTTCCCGTCGATATATAGAGCGTGGGTAGCGTGTCGTCACATCCTGTGCTGCAGGTTACCCTCGACCCCCAGTCGAGCTCTTCCGCCTCCCTTCTCCAGGAACCTCATCACGACTCCACCTTTACGCCCCCCCCCCTCCTGTGTTTACGTGAACATCTCGCTCCCGACTTGGCTCGCTCCCTCGCCCCCTCCTCGCTCCCTCGCCCTCGTCTGCTCTTCGTTTTTGGCCGAGATTAAGTTACGCCGCCGTCATTATCGCTCCGTTCACTTTGTACGTACTGTAAGTATTGCCAATAGACAGCGTGGGCGAGAGCGCCGAATATTCCGAGAATAACTGCACATTGGCTGTGTGTGGCTGTCTTTGCTGACCTACTGATTGACAGGGCTGATAGGCAGGCTCCGGCGTCGATGTTTTTCGGGCGAGGAGGCGGGGAGGCGGGGAGGCGGGCGGACAGGCGGCCACAAGCGCCACCGGGGCAAGAACATCGCCTTGGTGGAGGTTCCCCGAAACATCGCCCTCAGTGGCAGCTCATGGTCGATGGTGGGCGGCGTGTGCCCGGATCAGCGCGCCGCCCTGCGCCCTAATCAGCGAGGCAGCGGGGTTTGGGTCGGGGTGGGGAGTGTGGGGTGGGGGGGCTGTAACCGGAACTGCCTACCTCGTCCGTCCGTTCGTCCCTCCCGGCTCGCTCCCTCCCCCCCTCCCCTCCCTCCCTCCAGTCTGCTCCTATTACTTCCTCCGCCCATCCCGCCGGCGAGCGGCACTCCCTCCCCTTGTCCACTCGCAGCGACCTTCACCGCTCGCTGCTTCCCTCGGCCCCTTCACTGCGCGAATGTCACAGGCGAGGACCTTCACGTTTCTCGTGGCAGTGCTTGCAAGCGCCCAGTGCTTTGCATTTCCCATCGACACCGCCTCTGTCGTCACGCTCTGGCAGCCGTGGGAGAAGGGTCAGCGCCCTGGGTCAGAGGTGGCTGTGACCCCGGCCGCTTCTTGCGGAGGGAGGAGTATGCTGACCCAAGGGGACGCTGCGGCCTCTGCGGAGCTTTGCGGTTGCCTTTCTGCGCAACGACCGTGCTGCGTCCGCGCGGAGAGAGAGTTTCTCGCTGCAGTTGTACGCAGTTTCCCCGACCGGCTTTCCCGCCCGCCTGCCCTCCCTGCCGACCCTTCCCTGCCGCCCCTTCCGCGAGGTTATCGCTAGGAGCAGGTTGAGGAGACAGCCAGGGGTGCCATGGATCAATTTTCGGATAATTTGGGTAATGTGCCTGGACGCGTCGGCTGGCGGTGGTGTCTAGTGGACCCGCCCTGCACTCTCTCCCCTGCCCCTTTCCCCTGTCAGCGCCGCAGGACCCCATTAGCGCGGCCTCGGCGTCCTCCCCGGCCGCAAGGACTCTCCGACGCCGCCAGTGCAGCTCGCCGCCAGCAGCAACACGGGGTACAAAGCTGCAGAGTAATGCGTTAAACACCCAGATAGACAGCGAAAGTAATTGAAATTCAGCTTTTAGTAAGGGTCACATTTAAATCAAAAGCTGCTTACTTTATTCATTGGGTCCTGAGCACAGGTAGTTACATGAAACCTGTTGTAGTGGTAAAGATTACTGGGAATTTCTCTCTCTCTCTCTCTCTCTCTCTCTCTCTCTCTCTCTCTCTCTCTCTCTCTCTCTCTCTCTCTCTCTCTCTCTCTCTCTCTCTCTCTCTCTCTCTCTCTCTCTCTCTCTCTCTCTCTCTCTCTCTCTCTCTCTCTCTCTCTCTCTCTCTCTCTCTCTCTCTCTCTCTCTCTCTCTCTCTCTCTCTCTCTCTCTCTCTCTCTCTCTCTCTCTCTCTCTCTCTCTCTCTCTCTCTGTTCTCTCTCTCTCTCTCTCTCTCTCTCTCTCTCTCTCTCTCTCTCTCTCTCTCTCTCTCTCTCTCTCTCTCTCTCTCTCTCTCTCTCTCTCTCCGCTCTCCTTCCTATTTCTCACTCACGTTCCCTTGTCTCTCACTCGCTCCCTCCCCACTTTTTATTCATTCTCTCTCTCTCTCCCCATCACCCTCTCCTCCTCCTACTTGCTCTCTTTCTGCTCCTTTAACTCCGCTTCTCAACGCCCTTTTCTGCCGAACGGGTGACTTTATATCTATATACATCGATTGATATAAGTATAATTTAACCGGGATTCCCCCTCCCTACAAAAAAAAAAGTTGAATGGTTATGCAATTCTTCGATCAGTAGTTTTTCGAGGCAAGTAGTTGTTTTGCTGTCAGCCCCGGACCCCGAAGCCTACCTGCTGTGGAGGGAGGTTGCCGACTGCCATGACCCTCGCCCTGGCGTGTGACGTAACGGTCGAATTAGGTCCCCCTTGCTTATGGAATTTGGATTAGGGTGGATGGGCGCTCTCTCTCTCTCTCTCTCTCTCTCTCTCTCTCTCTCTCTCTCTCTCTCTCTCTCTCTCTCTATCTCTCTCTCTCTCTCTCTCTCTCTCTCTTCAATCTGTGTGTGTGTGTGTGTTGATGTTGGTGTTTACTTAAGCGCACCCTTTTACACATTCTTTCATGGTCCAGACCCGGGATGGGAAAATAAGTGTCTGGGTGTTTTTGAAGTTGTGGAAGTGGTCTTGCAATAGTGTTTTTGCGTCATTTGAAGGAGCTGCTTGGTAGGCTGTGGAGGTCTGTGCACGTTGACTGTTTCGGGGATGGTTGCCTCGTGAATCCTGCGCTGAAAAGATTAGTGCTCTCCTTAAGACATCCCTTGCTTGTGCGCACTCGGCTGAGCTCGCAACTTCTGTGGGTCAAGGCGTTCTCGTGCTTCCCTGCTCGACAAACTCTCGGGTTTGAACACTCCGAGTTTCAACTAAATGTGAGCCTACTTTAGTTTAATCTGATTCGAGACGAGGCGCGAGGCATATAGGCCTACGGCATCCTTGTCTCTTTTGTATGGGGTAATGTGTAAGGTTTAGCGGCGATGTAGATGGCGTTAATGTTTCGGTAATAAGTTCTGAAACTGAGCGAGTGATTTCGGAGAAGTGCGGCGGCCGTGTGGCTCGGCATAGGCGGAGGGTCGTGCCGGAGCCGGTCGGGAAATGCCTCGGTAATGCGGGCGGCCGTAATGGCGGTGCGGGAATGTGTAATGGAAATGCGGGGCAGCGTGGCGGGGAGATGCGTCGGGCGAGAGGCGAGTGTTGCAGCGGCTCCTCGTAAGATTTAGATGCGGCGGGTGTAGCGGCGCTGCGGGAGGGTGTAGCGGGGCGACAGGTAGGAGTGTTGTCGGGGCAGAGCAGGTAGAGCGGGCGGAGGAAGCTGTAGCGGCGGGATCGATGGTTGGCGCTGTCACCGACCGCTGGCCGTCACGCGCTACTCACGCTGGCATCCGTCACCCCGACCCGGCCGTCACTCCGCACGGCCTACTCGACGCCTCGCCCCCCCCCCCCCCGCGCCCCCTCGCGAGGGGCGCGGACCGAATTAGAACGCGCTCGTCGCAACAGCGCCCGAGATACCAGTCGGCGGGGCGGAAGCAAACAAGCAAAAATGCAGCAATGGGGAACACAGGCGCTTTCAAGAAGAAAGGCACGGAAAGGGTGCGGTGGCGAAGCGAACGCCGCTGCGCCTGAACCGGGCGTCGTCGCCGCGAGCACGAACCGCGGTCCTGTGACGAACCGTCGAAGAACCTTGGAATTATTTTGTCGTAGCGAGAAGGCGACGCTCGGCTCTTAGGCGGCCCTGCGCGACCAAGGCCACCCGGCGGGAGGGGCGGGGGAGGGTGGGGGGTGGCGAGGGGGCGAGGGACGGGCGAGAGAACAACAGAAGAGGAGGAGGGGGGGAGAGGGGGAGAGGGGCGAGGGAGAAAACCAAGGAAAGGGTGTCGCGGACAGAGCCAGGCGGCGGCGAGCGAGGGCGAGGGCGAAGGGGGTCATATGATGAGCGGAGACGCTTACGTGCCGGCGGTAGGGAGGTTACGTGCCGGAGAGGGATTTTTGGTTGAAGCGAAAGGCGGACTCGTGTTTGACGAACGGCCAGGGAGGATTTACGTGCCGTGGAAGCATTAGTTTGTGCCTGGACAGGAAACAAGTCGTGGGTTCCTTGCTAAGTTTGTGCTCCCGGAGGCCAAGGAGGCGGTGTGGGCGGGCGAGAGGCCTTGTGGGAGAACCGGCCTTTGTTGACAGCCGCCGCATCGTCCGCCCTTGCTGACGGCGGAGGGAGAGCCGCGAGTGCGGAGCGAGTGCACAGACAGGCTGAGTGGGGGCGAGGAAGCGGAGGCGGAACGCAGAGGCCACGCAAGGCGTGAGAGCCTGGAGGTGGAGCATGGGAGCAGCATTCGGTGAAGAGGAGGGTGGAGGTGGAGCGTGAAGGCACGGGGGAGGGGGGAGGAGGCGGGGGCAAAGACGTAGGCACGGCGGCGGCAGCTGGGCCGCGAGGCCTGCTTCGCTACTTTTTTATATTTCTTTTTACGTGAGCGCTTAAAAGTATGTGTTTTTTATGCGTTTGCTTTTGATGTCGGTGCACATATCCGTGCGCGCGCGCGTGTGTGCTGTGTTTGTTAGTTTGTTTGTTTGTTTACTTATACATTTTCCCAGTGTGTTTGTGCGCATAAGTGCGCGGATGCGGTTGAGCGTTCACGTGCAGACGAGAGTCGCAGGAGCCGAGTACCTTCATGGAAAACCTAGTCAGCAGGAGCGCCATCGTGTAGCCCCCATAGGAAGCCAAGATGGTGGTGGCGGAGCCGAGGAGATGGCGAGGGAGGCTAACAGAGGAGGTCGGGGAGGGGAGGGGAGGGAGGGAGGGAAGGTGCCACGGTCGTTCCCTTGCGGATGGAAGAGGATGAAGAGGAAGGAGAGGAAGAGGAGTCGCGGAGGAGGAGGAGGGGGAGGAAGGGGACGGAACCTTTGGCGGGTATGTATGAGAGAAGCCAGACTAAGCCAAGACGGAACAGGACGGAGGAAATGAGAGGGCCTTTGTGAGAGAGCGTTGGTAAACTTTCCTGTAGGTGTGGGGGGGAGCGGAAATTGAGGAGAGGATAGCGAGGAGGAAGCCGCGGGGAGGAGCCGCCAGGACCACCATACAGCCAGAGGAACCCGGCCAACGGGGAAGGAAAAAAATTGGAGGTCAAACGTCCAAGTTTTTTGGTCCGGTTTTTGTCGGTTTGAAAGCGACTTAGAAGATGGTGATGAGAGTCGCTTCACGGCGCGGGAAGCGAGGGAAGAGGGAAGAAGGAAAGAGGGGAAGAGAGAGGCAGGAAGGCATAAGAGTGTACGGTGGAAGAGGAGCTGGAGGCGGGAGGAGTATTTTCGAGAAGGGAAGGAGAGAGGTAGGAAGAAACATGGGAGGGAGAGGGAGAAGGTAGGTGAGAAAAGGGGTATGTGTCATCAGTTAAGAGAGGTGGAAAAAGAGTAGAAGAAAAAGAGAAAGGTAAAGTCCGAAAAAGAGCGGAGGAAGATAGGAAGAGGCAACGAGAGAATCATTTGGGAAGAAGAGAGAGAAAGGGGAAGAGATAAGTGAAGAGCCGAGAGGAAAGGGCAGAGGAGGAGAAAAAGGCAAGGGCCACAAAAGACGGCGTCCTCGAGAGGAGATGGAAGGGAATATTTGTTAGGGCCGAGGGGAAGGGAAGGATAGTCGAGGGTAGCGAGGGGAGGCGTCGCCGAGGGGACCGGGAGTCCAGGTTATTCTGGCGTGGCGCGGGGGAGATTGGGGAGAATAATTAATTGGATTTTTTTCTTTTTTTCTCTCTTCGGTAAGCGCAGCTCTGGCCGCGGGAGGGAAGGACATCGGCGAACACGCAGCCATTTTCCTTCCTTTTCTTTCGGAATCTCGGCAGCAGCTGCGCTTGTGCCTTGGACGCCATGCTGCTGAGGCGGCTGCGGCTGCGGTCGTCGTGGGCGGTGGAGGGCGAAGGCGGTCGTATGAGGGCGCGGCGGCGCGCGAGGTGCGTGCGGCGCAGAGCTCGTGCCGGCGCAATTGTGTGCGAACGCGCTCGTAATTTTCCCGAGCGAGGAGAGTCGCCGTAATTGATGGCCGTCGTGATGGAGTCGTGGGGCTATTTTTATGCGCGTCCTCTGGCCGCCGCCTTGAGGACGCTCGAGCCAGGGCGCAGCGGGCGGCCGTCGGGGCTGCGGCGGCCGGCGACAGGGCGGGTCGCTGTCTCAGGGCCCTTAGGCCTTTGCGTTGCAAATTAAGTGCAGCAGTTCAAGTGCTGAAATAACTTTGATAATATTACTCCTTAGCTTTTCCTTTCATCTTCAGTGCAGGAGAAGTCGCGTGAACAGGAGCTGCGTTGGATCAGGAATGATTTTGTATTTAGTCATTTTTGGGAGGGTGAGGCGAGTCGTCGGAGCGACATTTCGTGGAATATTGCATCCGCAGCACGAGGCGGGGATGCCAGCACGGGCGCAGACCATTCGGGCCGCCTCTCGAGGTGATAAAGCTTCTTAAACTGATAAGCTTTGGACCTTTCTCGAAACCGTGACTCGGACCGAGCTTTCCCCCGATTTCGATACTGCAAAACCTTCGAATTCTGGAAGGCGCTGTTTTCTGACAAGACCGTATACTGTGAGCTCGCATACAGGATCCCACGATTGCGCACTGCGTCCTTCCGCTGTGCGTTTCATGTGAAGGAGAATCCCCGCAGAAAGTCCGGGCCAAGGAAGGGCTGGAGCGTCACCCTGAGGGCGGCGAGGGTCCGGCCAGGGCCCAGCGTGATATCGGGACGAGGCTGAAGTGGCGGCGCACTTAGGGATCGTCAAGCAGAGGGAAGGCCATATGCGCGTCGGGCGAGGGAGGGGGGGGCACTTCGAAAGAATGTCTGGGCGAGGGTGGGTGCGGGCGCCACATGTGAGGGCCGGTGTTGGTTACTCTGCGCCGCGAGTGGCAGGGCAGGGAAGGGCACCGCGCCCGTTTCTGACAGGGTGGGGAAAGGCAGCAGGGGCGCCACCTTCGGATGGCAAGGCACCGTGTCACCCGGCGGAGGCGAGGCACCGTGTCACCCGGCGGAAGGCAACGTGAGGTTGTGGCCCAGGAAGCGGTTGTTGTTTGCTAGACCGAACCGCGAAATGCATTTTACTTTGTACAAACGTTTGCGGTGTCTTGTGCGTATAGTTATTTGTGTGTGTGTGCGTGCGTGCACATGCGTGCGTGAGTGGTGCATGTGTGAGCGCGCGCGTGTGCGTGCGTGCCTACGTGGATTATGGGTGTGGCACAGCGGTACCAAAAGTGTATTAGGGGAGTGTGAGAGATTAGGGGAGAGGGGAGAGGGAAGGGAGAGTAAGAGGGGGTGGCGTGAGTGTAGGCGAGGGGAGGAAGGGAGGGGAGGGGAGTGTTTGTGCAGGCCACGCGTCCCCTCGGGGCCATGCTGGGACCTGCGCCCACCCGTGAACACCGCACGCCCGGGAGGAGAGAGGAGGGGGGGGGGTGCTTTGAGAAGGGGGAGCGCACCACCTGTTTGTGGCGCAGGTGGGGCCACAGGAAAGAAACCCCGACTCGGCTCTGCTGCAGCGAGCTCTCCTGCGCTATCCCGCCCCGGCCCCGCGCCCTGCGCCCTCGCCGGCCCTCCTGTCCTTCCTTCGGAAAAGACGGAGGAGGAGAGGCAAGAATTCTCCGGATTAGCGACCCGCTTTGAAAGCCTCGCCCTCGAGGCCTAAGGGCCCGCCTGCTAGGGGGAGGGGGGGCGCTGGGGCGATGGTGAAGGACGGCGAGGGAACCGGGGAGGGAATGGGGATCTCGGCCTCACAGGATGCGCGCTGTGCCGTGGAAGGGGCCAGCCGTCTCACAAAGCCGCCGTGTCCCCGAGTGGGAGAGGGACGGCTGACGGCGACGGCTGGACGGCAGGGGAGGCGGGTGCCTTGGCGTCGCTGTGCAATGGCGTTCATTTCAGGTCCGTCCCTGGCACAGTAAGCCACCGCATTCAGTGTTTATCGCATGTACGTGAAGACGTGCATTAACTAAGCTGAAACTAACAGTCTAGGCTTCCCGAGGGGAGAACGAGCATTAACTCATCAGCAGCGCCCCCTCGTGCCATCCACCCAGCGCTACGAGGCATTTGCTTTCCGAAAAGATTCATTCGGCTCCTCCGATCGTCTTCAGCTCGAGGTTCGCAGGCTGTGTGATGAACACATTTTTCGCGCTTTAATTCGGATCCGAGTTGCGACTCCATTCTGTAATTTCACTTCCGTTCAAGTTTGTGAATGATTACTCTTATGTGAACATTTGTGGAAACTCGGGACGAGAGGAGCAAGGGGCAGACGTCACTTCGTGCGGCGGCGTCGGATTGTGAGAGCCAGACTCGAGAGGGAGACCGGGGCTGCTGGGCCCTGGAACGGAACGGAATGGAGTGGGTGAGAGCGAAGGGAGGGGAGAGGAAGGGGGAGGGCCCCTTAGCTTCTAGGAACTTCCTGTTACTGCCTGTCGGTATCCCTGAGGACTGGGTCGCGCTCCCCGCACCTCCCTCCCGCCCCAACAACTTCATCCCTCATTAACGATCACGTCTTGCCCAGTGGCGTTCTCATCTGCTCGTCCTCACAGGCTCATCCACTCCGGTCCTCACACTCCCTCGCTGCAGCGCCTCTCTGTTTTGAGCTCGCTCGCGTCGACTCGCAGCTCGAGTAGTTTCCTTGCTTACTCAGCGTCCTCTGCCTGCAGGACTCTCGCTCTCCCCCAGGGGCACTTAGGCCAGCAGCGTCGTCTAAAACCCTTTCCCGGGCTTGCCACACATCGCCGAATCTGCCTCGCACACATTTCTCTGAACTCGGCCCGGCCATAGCCAGTGGCCCTCGTGCGCTGCTCGCTCGAAACCGCACATGAGAAATTGAGGAAACGCGAAGGCGAGCGGAGGGAGAGAGGGCGTCCGGAGGCGCAGGCGAGGGGCGAGGGCGAAGAGGCCCTGAGCCCGCGCTGGAGATTAATGACTTATCATCACACCAACCTGATGGAACTGGGAGGGGGAGGAGGAGGTGGTCGTGCGAAGGAAGAAAAGGAGGCCGAGAGGCGCCGGAGGAACGGCCGAGCGGCAGCGTGAAGGACTAAGGAGCGAGAGCAGCGGGAGGGAAATGAGGGACGGATCGTGAAGGAAGGAGAAAGGAGCGAGGTTGAAGAGCAGGAATGGAGAATGTGTTGATAAGGAGAGATCTCAGTGTAAGAAGGGAGGAGCTGTTGCTTTAAAGGATGTTCGACAGGTTTCATTTATGAGAGAGGACGGGAGGGCTGATGCAGCGGGTGAGGGAATATTAATTAGTAGACATCCCAGGCTTACTCGAACCAAGGATCAGGGGATGACCTGTGAAAGTGAAAGACGCGGCTGTATTACCGCCGCGCCTACGCTCCGCCAAGAATAATAATTGGTAAATTTCACAGGTGACGTAACAGCAAACACGAATGTTCCGAGGCCTTCAGGGAGTGAAGTACCACAGGCTTTTAGTAAGCAGCAGGAACAATTGACTTTCCTAACGAGCAGGAACATTGATTTCTTGGCTTTTCCTCTTGGCAGTCCTGTCAGTTCTCGTCATCTTCATCTCGTTCGCTTCCTCCTCGAGGCGCGGGAACTACGCTTTGGCGGCGCAGAAGAGCTCAGAGCGGCGTCGCTGCCTCGCTTCCCATGTCCCTGCGACCGGTCTTCCCTTGTCTCGGCCACGAGGCTCTGCAGGTGACGGAAGGTCCGCTGCCGCCGCCCCCGAGGCCAAGGGCGTTCGCTCTAACGGAGGATCAAGCCTTCGAGCGGAGGGAGAAGTTGTGTGCGCGTTCGAGGATGGTCTGCACGAACTTCTGCGAGGTACCTTTTTGCACTGCCGCGGAGGTGCAGGAGGCGGCTATGCCTTGGTTCGCTGGAAGGTGCTCCGAGGGCTGTGGTGTCGGAGGCGGGAGTCACGAGAGAGAGCTAAACAGGGGAGAGAATGCATCCATGACTGTAGTTTATGGAGGGAGGAGCAACACCCTCACGACACAATTTATGGCAGGGACGCGCGACACCCCTGCCATCACCGCCCGGGACACATAGGGAGCACTCCCCTCTCTTCGCATGGTATTCCACACACTCCACTACACTCCGTCTGCTCCACTTTCTCCACATTGTTGGTGGATATAGGGCGATGGAGTCAGCAGATGGCGCGGTTGTGAGGGAATGGGCAGATGGTGTAGTGGAGCGAAGACGAGGAGGGACCGGCAGGGAGGTGCTCGGGACCCAAGGGCCAAGCCGCCAGCAAAACAGGGCG
>NC_091552.1:14078812-14088812 GCF_042767895.1 Penaeus vannamei
TAAGACGATTTTTGCTCTTCAGGATTCAAGCAAGCTGGCTGCAGAGCTTGTGGAAACATGTGAAGACATTGGAATTGAAGTTGTGGACGAAATTCCTGGAATTAATCGCTGCCATGTACATGCGCGGAAAACTCTCTATCATGCTGGCCATGTAAGTAATTTTAGTGACAACCAGACATGTAGGATTCACGGGATTCACTGAATGAGAAAGATATTATTAGTCGTGATTTTGTCTTGTTTTTAATCGTGAAATAAGCAAGTTCTTCGCAAGATTAAACATATGGAACTAGTATGACTCAATCTTTTCGTTCATGGTTCCTTACAGATGGGGAGAAAACGGAAAGGATGCGGAGAGTGTGAAGGTTGTCAAGTAGTTGAAGACTGTGGCCAATGTAGGTTTTGCCGTGACAAGGCAAAGTTTGGAGGTCCTAACAGACTAAAGCAAGTTTGTGTCTATAAAAGATGTGTCCTTGCGGAGATGGAGCCCGAAGACTCAAAGAAAAGACGGAAGGTAAAATACTGTAATAATAGGCCATGTTTATATAGTAGGCCATAGACATTGATAAGAATTTATAGTGCATGTAGTTTATACTTAAGAGCTTACATTTTTATAAGTTCTGTAGAAAAAAATGACTTGCATGTTATAGTGCAAGAAAAATTCAAAATAAATATATTAGAAAAGCATCTTTAAACACTAGATATATATGTGACAACTTGTACCTTACATTCCTGTTGTATTGCTACCAAACAGTCCAGTGGAAAAAAGGGCCGAGGGAAGTGTGGCGGCTGCGATGGGTGTCAGCGGACAAGCGACTGCGGCGAGTGCTACGCTTGTCTCCACAACGCAGCTGCACAGCCACCAGCGCGGAGAAAGGTAATTCGGTCTTCTTTTTTTTTTTTTTTTTTTTTTTTTTTTTTTTTTTTTTTGTGTGTGTGTGTGTGTGTGTGGCTGGAATCGTGTAAAGAGGGCAAGGTAGGAAGGCAAGAAGTTTTATGTTCTTCCTACTCCGAAGTTGAAAAGATGGGCCATTTTGGTATGTAACGATAGCGAAAAGAAATTTAAGCAAATCTTACTCCATATCCATATGGATGAATTCGTTTTGCGAAGTGTTTATAATCAGCATGAAAAATTACATCTTCCGTAAGGATTTGTGGATTTGTTAAGTTTTCTGATATTGTCAATATTTCTCCAGTCTTTTCGTATTCCGTATCCGCTTTTAGGAGGAGGATGTTTAGACCATTTATTCTTACAAAATATACATTGATAATTATAGAAACTTTGACCTGGAAGTTCAACACAGTTCTTCCACCCCAGGTTTGTGAGATGCGGGTTTGCGAGCAGCAGCAGATGGAGGAAGTGCGCGCAGCTCTCAGTGTGGCCGGGGAACCCTCGCCTTACTCAACCGACTCGCTCATGGCAGAAAGTCTGGGCATGAACTCCGGCACCTCTAGTCCTACTCCAGATGGCCAGCCTAGTACCCATAATGACAAGATGAAATTAATGCGGAAGATGCTTAAGAAAAAATTTGCCCAGCCCTACAGCCGGGTAAGCCCCTCAAAGGTCGGTGGCAGCAGGCACTGCTGGTGTTATCTTATGTTCCTCCTTTTTCTTTGACTTTTTTGTCTTTTCTTCATTCATTTTTTATTTTTTTTATTCATTTATCATTATTTTTATTTTTGTTTTATTTAACACTTGTTTTTATTTGTTTTTAGTAACTTTCAGGCATTCTCTATTATGGGACTTAATTATTTTTTATTATATTTTTATTTATTTGTGCCTTGGTTAATGATTTGTTCTAAGTCTTTGTTAAAGCAGTGGCTGTTGTTCAATCTGTTTTGTTCTCAGTTATACATCTCTGTAGAAAAAATAAATATTCTAAACCTCATTTGCTAAATCGCAGGTACGAACCAAATACTACTGCGGAGAATGCCCAGGTTGTCTTACCACAACGCCCTGTGGGAACTGCTTGTACTGTGAAGATATGCCAAAGTTTGGAGGGCCCGGAAGATATAGACAGGTTTGTATTTTATTGTTTCTTTGTTACGTAACCAGGAATCTCAGAGTTAGATCTTTGAATCTTAATAAGTGTACATTTTGTTACTGTATATGGTGATTTGTGTGGATTGTATGTTGCTTTTTTCATTTTCAGAAATGTGTGAAGCAGTTGTGCGTTTACCATCCCCGACTGCAAGCACTGAAGTTGTCAAATCGGTCAAAACTAACGTATGATGAGCAGCACATTGCCCAGGAAACCCTCTCCCATCTAGCATGCGCCCCAGAAGGAGCTATTCATTTAGAGTGTGAAGTGAGCCCAATGAGCAGAGAACACCTGGAAGAAACCGAAAGTATAGAAGAAATTGAACAGATAGATGAGACTGATGGCGTGACAGAAGGAGAAGATAGCAACGCCATGTCACAGGTAATTTATCACAGGAAAAGATACTATAGCTCTGTTACGTAATTAGGGAACAGTTGTGATCTGATGGCTGTACGTTTCTCTGTTTTTTCCATGGTTCTGTATGTTACTCTCTTTAGCTGAAAAATTCAAGATTTTTTTATATATCTTGGAGCCATTACATAGTAAAACACATTCTTAGATACACTATGTGTGTATACATAATAAACAGAATTGTATCCCAGTTTATTTCTACAAAGATGATTTTGTCATGAAATATTTACATAAAAAAACAACAGCTGAATTCACCAGGGTAATCATTTTGGGTGATATCAGTTAATTTTGGGTGATATCAGTTAAATAGTCATCTTAATCTTTGGCTATATATAAATTAAATGTTTGTTTTCCAGGTCAGAAGCCTTTTAGAGAGCATCAGTGCAAAAGCAGGAATGGGTGAGCCAGGGCCAATTACCAAAGTTGAATCCATACCCCTTATCAGTGTTACTCCTGAACCAGACATTTCTGAAAGAGAGGCACTGGAAGTTCCTGTCGATGTTCCTGTCACCATAGACACGCCCGGTGTCGCAGAAGAAGAGCAACCATCTCGCTTGGCTACTGAGGAAGGTGAGGAGGACTTGGAGGAAGTGGAAGAGGATGAAGAGGATGATGATGATTTGGTGTCTGAAGCATCCGATGTTCCTTCACCACCATCGACACCTTCTCCGCGCCCTAGAGTACGTGGACGAAAGCATAATAGAGGTAGAGGGCGGGGGAGAGGCAAACTTACAAGAGCGAGTCTAGCGAGGTTGAAAAAAGCCACAAGACGAGGTCGTAGACGGAGGACTCCTCGTTTCACACTTGGTCCTGAGGATCATTCTGGTATGTGAACCCAGAATTTTCTGAATGTGTGAAGTGGTGGTGTGCCTATGTAGGTTATTATACAAATTCGGAATGACACAAGTGACAGACTCAATAACTGTGGCTAAAATTGATGGTACAATTAAATAATTGTTGTCAAAGTATAGTAGTGAGATGTACCAGCAGAGTCTGAAACCAGTTACAAATGTATTTTTTCAAATGTGGCAGAATGGAAAATAAGGAATTAATGAAAGAAAATAATTGCAAATATTTGTAGTTTGATATAAAGTAAAATGCAGTAAGTCCTCCTGCAAGTTGTCAAGTACAAATCGGTGACTGTTAATGTTAACTACGCAAAATGTTCTGGGCAGGCATCTATTGAAATTACTTTGTAATATGCTTCACTTTTTGGAACATCTACGATGATGAGGGGATGTGTTCCAAAATGAGTTGTAAATCTTTTAGTTTAAAAATATCTGGCATCTTTGATTTACAAGGAGTCATTTGGGAAACACTCTCCACTGTTATTGGTGAAGAACATTTAGGTAATACCACTTCTGTGATTATATGGAAAACTGGGGAAGTAAATAAAATGAGGAACAACTATGACACAAGTTAGTGTAGGAAGTGAGGAGGATGTCCTTGTTTTTGATATTTTGGATGACTCTCTTCTAGACTGTAGGCCATAAACACAGCAACAGTGTTTACCAAGAAGTATTATATATTTTAGCATTTTTTAAGGACTTACTGTATCTCTGTCTAATAGTACTTGCAAATTCATATATTCAGGAAAAAAATATGGATGATTATGTTGATGAATTGGTTTGCAAAGGGCATATAAATTAAATACTTTGGATGGAAAAAATGCAGATGTTTACTAGTAGCAGTATAGCATTGATTGGAAGTGATTCCCTCAGTACACAGATACTGAGAGTCATGAATCATCATGACTATAAGAAAATTCTTATATGGGATATTATCCAAAAGAATAATATATGGAATATTTCTTCTGATTTCTTCATCTAAAAATTTGATCCTTCAACACAAAGATTGTGATTATTCATATTTAGTATATTTATAATTTTGAATTACAATAATGTACTGGTTAGATTAAGAAATGAAAAAAGTCTATAGTGAGAATTGATATGCTGAATTATCTCTTACACCTAGTCATTATATTGTTTCTAATAATATCATCTCTCTTTACAGATTATGAAGATGAGATAATGTTAGTGGAGACTGGCGAGTCTCTGGTAGAGGAACCATCAGCTTCTGATAAGTGTGAGACAAAGGGAGACTTGGATCTCCAACCTTCAAATGATGCGTCAACTAAAGACATCAACAATGGCCAAGGAACCAAAGAAAAACCAACTAATATTCCAGCAGCAGAGAAAATTGAGGACCAAGGATATTCCAAATCATCCACAGTGGAAGTGAAAGGTGACATCAGAACTGTGCATAAGGTTGATTTGATGTTCCAAGAGTCGCAGGTGAATGTGTCGCAGAATCCTAGTGAAAACACAGATTCAGTTAGTCATAAGCACAATGGCCCGTATGTATTTCATGATGAGGAATCCGGTCAGGGTGGAAGAGATGTCAATGAAAACTTGGGGTCTGTAAGTGAGACAGCATCTGCATAGCACTTGCTTCAGAAACCTATAAAGCCCACCCATATTCCAGTACAACTTTCAAGAGAATAAGCTTGCCAAGTGTGACTGTTTGACAGGTGTGTGTATAGACAGACATTATATACATACATATATATACATATATGTTATATGTGCATAGAATAAGAATGTTCTTGTTTACAATTCCTTTAGCTTCATCATGAGAATGTTGATGTTATGGCTTCTGAATCATTGTTATTTTGTTATTTTTGAGCTGCTCATTAACAGAAAGTAGTACACATTATATTCTCTGATATGTTCAGCTCATTGACTGTGAAAGAAATGATCTGCTTTACAAATTAACCATGTAAGACCACTGTGTAATGCGAAGATCAGTTGTAATCAATTTATCTGTTTAAAGTTGGGTAAAGTATGTCGATGGAAGAAGCATTGACGGGCACTGCTTGTTGAACACAGGCACATTGTTCCTCTTTTCCTTTGGTAATATTTCTAAGCTAGTCAGGTATGTCATCCTTGACTTACAGTGAAGTAAATATTGCAGAAACTCTGATGTGCCATGAACATTAAGTCAAGTGATGAAGAGTGCATAATGTTATAAGTCATGATTACAAAAGTATGAACTTTTGGCAGTGTGTGAAGTAAATGTAAATATGGCAACATGTTGTTAAAGATGATGCCTTTCTGAATCTCATATGTGCCCAAAAGTTAACAAATTATTTAAGTGCCATTTTCCTCTTGTCCATTTGGACAGAAATTTATTATAAAGTGAACTTTATAATCCTGCAAATATTCCTTAACTTCAATTATTTTTTGGAAGAAGTACAAAGTTGTGTCTAATTGTGAATGTGATGAGCCACTGATGCGATGCTGACTGCTTATAAAATATGGTAGTATTAGTGCCAAGCAAGGCCAAGTGTTTCATTGTACCTTGAGTGATTAGTGATTGTATTCTGTTAGCTCTGGAGAGTTAAAGGAGCATGAACAGTGTTTGAATTTATTCCAGAAAGTCAAAATATTTGTTGTGCTATTTGTTACTTTAAGAACCTTCAGATTCTGTACATTATTTCCTTCCATAAAGAGTTGTTATGCAGCTACATGCTTTGATTTTTGTTGACAAGACTAACCACTCCAATAGAGCTTGTGATTGTACATACACCAATGAACCCTTGCTATTGAGATTTCAGCATCTGCGTGTTTGCTTAGAGGCAGTATAATATTATATAATATTACTGTATTTTGTTATATAAGCTACAAATGCTCCATGTTTGGTGTTCCTATATTGTTCTTAGTTTTAGTCAGTAGAGTTATATTGATACTAGAGTTTTGCCATATAGTACCTAGATATATTTAAATAGGAACTTATGCTGAATAAAACTGATATATAGCTTTCTTTTTTCATATAGGAAGCACTATTTGTGTTCAGATGGAAATATGTTGGTTGTTCTTGCACATTTGAAGATATTTTTTGCTTATTTTTTGAATTGACTAAATGTAGAAAGTGATTTAAAATATTGTGGAAAATATTCAGACATATTAGTATTTATGTATTTTGTTACTGCACAATAGTTAAGGCAAACAGTGGCGTGCATACTCTTCACGGGAGTTACTAGTCGGTATATTTGCTCGAATGTGCTCTGTGTATGTTTGACTTTTTTCTTTTCTCTTTCTCTTTTTTTTTTCTTTTCTTTTCTTTTCTTTTCTTTTCTATTCTTTTCTTTTCTTTTTCAATCTGATATTATTTACAAAAGAGACATGTAAGTATACGAGCCTTTGCTACAAAAAGGGACTTGATTTCTAAAGTACTATCTTATATGTTTTGCAAAGAACATTGGGATATTCAACAAAATGGTTTTCATTAACTTATTTTAACTAATGGCGGGAATAAAATACCCAGCAGTAGTGACTTTGTAGTCAATGCTGTATAGGAAGTTTTTTTTAAGTTAGTATATAAACATTATAAACAAATATTTTATTTTTTTATAATTTTATTTTAAAAATATTTTCCACAAACATACACATAAAATTTACACTTGCATGCACATGCACTACAAAAAGCAAATTAATTTAATTGCCAGTAATATTGAGAATATATAAAATTTTCATTTTAATGGTATAAGTTAAAATAGCAATTGCAATATTCATGTGTTATTTTGAGGGAAAAGTTTCACTTTTTTTTTTTAAGACCATTGGGTTGAAAATGCTCTATACTTCATAGTGTGCAATGCCTGCGTGCCTGTCCTGCTGCACATATCATGTCCTTGTGGCATTTACAGGGTATTTAACTTTTCTTGTACACTAAATAAATCTGATCCTGTTGATTTTCATTCCAGGCAAGTGAATGAATGGAAATTATTTTTGTCATGGTCTATGAGAGAAAATTATGTACCTATAATTTACTTCTAAAAACAGTGAATATGAATAGTTCTAAGAGAGAATCATGCCTTAAATTCACTTACCTTAAACTATTTTTCGGAAGAGTTGTTTAAAAGAAATTATTAGCTATGTATGCTATTTGTAAAAAAAGTGCTTTTGTGCAACTATGAGCCATAAAAAAAGTTGTGGGAGTCCTGTAAGTGTCATTGTAATTAAACTCCAAATAGACCACAATTAGGTCTTGTCAGTCAAAGCTTGATGTGTTCAATCAGGCTGCAAATCCATTTCCTTCTGTGTTGAACTAGTTCCACACAGTTGTCAGCAATAGTAATATCAAAAGTATTTTATACCAACCAAGATCCAGTAACAGGCAACACTTAAGATTTTGCAGTCTTCCTAAGTTCTCCATAGATTGTTTAAGAGCTTTCCTGTCATTTTACAACTTAATGGCCCAGTTGTCATGAAAACAAGAATATATTAACAATGTATATATGGAGTGTTTGTGTAGATAACATAGATTTCTCAAATGGGCAGTATTGCCAGCCTTTTCTCCATCTACACTAAGATGCAATGGATCCTTGTCAGTGGGAATACCAAATAACAAGAAACATTTCCCTACAAAATACTTTAAGAATTCGTTCTTTGAAACATCTTGAACATCCTGTACAAAGGAAGATTCAGTCCCTACCTATGAGCTGTGAGACTCTCCCAGCCTTTCTGTACCCACACAGTTGCCAAAATTGCCGCACAGTGTTCAGTGTAAGTCTAAATAAAGCATATGCAAAGAAACTATTGTTTAGATACCCACTTAAAAATTTAGGTTGATTTCCAGAAACTTCATTTATCCACATACTTCAATGTGTTTTCTCAGTAATTTCAAGTGGAAATGAAAGAATGTTTAGTCGGTAATGAACTTGACGTGTTCAGAATTTTCAGTGATTAAACAGCATGGCCTATATTGTAAATATGTTTGGAAGAGTATCCAGATTAATAGGGGTCCCTTATTTCCATATTGGGTTCTAGAAACTTCGACAAAGGCCTGGAACATGAACCGATTTTTCAAGTGTTTTTTACACGTTTTTCTAACATTTCAGCCTTTATTAGTATTTGCAACGATCCCCCCTCCCATCATCCCTTTCTCGTTGTCGTGGGGGTCGCGGTTCAACTAAGGTCTATGTAAGTACTTATATAGACCTTGGGATCAACTGGTCCTGACTTGTGTCCGAGTCGCCAGCCAGATATAGTGTTTCAACTGCGAAAAGCACCGCCGTAATAGACCGCACATGGCCATCGCCTGAATAACACTTCTTACAGTACCTCTCGCGAGAGCAACATGGAGTACAAGGACTTATTCCCTGTTTCACAATAGTTTCGTGTTTCATGGCAAATATTTTTTGAAGAAAGAAGCACGGAAACAGACTTCCAAATTCTATATTATTAAAGCTAGACACCCCCTTAATCCCTTGACCATTGTCGTGGGGGGGGGGGTTATGAAGCGAGGACTGGGACCCAATGCTGGCGATCTCCGATACTTTGGGCCTTAACCCTCGACTAATTTTGCGCGGTCTTTTCCCCCTACTGCTTTTTTCGATTCTGTCCCTTCTCCAACCCTTTCTACTATTCACTTACTAAGGTGTGAGACCCGTGCTGAAAGGATGAAAGACTGACTTTGTGACGGTTGTCTAGCCCTTACCCTTCAAGAGGGACCCTGAGAGGTGGAGAGTTTATCCCCGACATAGTCCTGGCTTATCATGGCCAATAATGAAGACGTTATACCCTCGTTAGGAGCAATGAGGCTTGCCCCTTCATCAAATAGCCCTACCAATTCAAAATCCCCCGGTTCCCCGATCCCAAACTCTCAGACCACGACTCTGAACACTGCAACTACTACCCACTCCTCAGTGTCTAATAGTACATTATCCACCCAAGTCGAGACTCAGTCATCCCCTCTTCCTCCACAACCTTCTTCATCAAGTATGCCATCCACCCTTATTACTAGTTTACAGCCTTATTCTCCACCTCTCCTTAATACTACCTCCCTCAACAAAACTCAATCTTCCACACGTCCCCGTCCTTCTATCAGTTCTACAAATATCTTAAATACTCTAGCCCAGCCAAATGTAACCGATTTTTCGCGATCCCCCCCCCCCCCACACACACACACAGCTCTTACTCAGACAACACTCTTCTCTTTCAGCAATGTCGAAAAACATGCAAAGTCCCTTTCCGTACCCGACCCGATCGTTACCGTCTCTTTCAATTACATCTGAAACCCAAGCTATAGCATTATCAACTCTAATTGATCTCTCTGGCAATCCCATTCCTACAGAACCTCTTCCAACCCTTAATACTTAAACCGAAACTGTGTCCATCTCCCCCAGCAAACTGCCCTATGGATATCGATTGGTCAGATTGTGGAGAGTACTTACTCGGCTACCTTAAAGACCGTGATGTGATATCAGTACAGTGCTACTCTATTCCTCTTAGAGGTCATCTTAAGAACTCAAACAACATTACCAAAATTACTTTCCGTAGACATGACCTTCCTTTTAATGTCTACATTGGTGGAGGATCCCACTCTGTCCGACCATATCAACCGCCTCCCCGTCAATGCCAAAACTGTTGGCGTTTAGGACATCCTGCCAAACTCTGCCGTTCCACAGCCCGATGCCTCCTATGTGCCCTACCTAGTCAAAACCAATCAAAGTGCTCTGCACAATCACGCACATGTGCTAATCGCGGCGG